>NC_141036.1:47797500-48035000 GCF_052040795.2 Danio rerio | reverse complement strand
TTGAACTTGGATGAGAAATGTAATATCTTTCCATCAGTGGGTTTCATCAGTTTTTTTGACATAGTGCTCTGGGAAATTGCCAGCTGCTACTAGTAACTTTTATTTGGCCGAATCCCACTTTCCATTAGGAAGGGTTACATTGCCCTGTCTTCATGTGACCTCGACAACTATCGAAAATGGCCACACATTTTCTAAGAAATAGCATGTTTTTGACCGCTTCCTCCATTTGTCAGAAAGATGATGATCGTTTCTGTGTATTTTGACTGGGCTGTTATGAAGTGCCATTAAATCAGTGTGCACATTTTGCACTGAACATTTACACTACAAGTGGCAAATGTACAACTTATATTAGCATTAGAATCTAGCAGCAGATTGGAAATGGCTTTGACCATCTGCATTGCTGTTGCCTTTCAAAGGCACACAAAAAAAATCAAAGTACGCAATCACTCTGAGACCCAGGCCTTTAATGGGTGCTTGAGAGTCATTTGTTTCACACACACACACACACACACACACACACACATGCAGGGATACTTTCTCTTTCAAACAAGCGTTTCTCTTAATGTGTCACTGTGAGCTGCATTTTGCAATAATGACCGGTGCCTTTTACACAGTGCTTCAGAGAAATATACACTAACCGGCCACTTTCTTAGGTACACCTGTTCAACTGCTCTTTACCGCGAATTTCAGCCAATCACATGGCAGCAACTCAATGCATGCTGCGACATTCGGATGCTAGGGTCAGAATTTGGCATCACCAACATGAAAGCATGGATCCATCTTGCCTTGTATCAACAGTTCAGGCTGGTGGTGGGGGTGTAATGGTGTGGGGGATATTTTCTTGGCACACTTTGGGCCCATTAGTACCAATTGAGCATCGTGTCAGTGATCGTGTCACAGCCTACCTGGGTATTGTTGCTGACCACAGTGAACCCATCTTCTGATGGCTACTTCCAGCAGGATAACACGGCATGTCATAAAACATGAATCATCTCAGAATGGTTTCTTGAACATGACAGTAAGTTCACTGTACTCAAATGGCCTCCACAGTCACCAGAACTCCATCCAATAGAGCACCTTTGGAATGTGGTGGAATGGGAGATTCACATTATGGATGTGCAGTCAACAAATCTGCAGTAACTGCTTGATGCTATCATGTCAATATGGACCAAAATCTCTGAGGATTTTTCTAGTACCTTGTTGAATCTATGCCACGAAGGTTTAAGGCAGTTCTGAAGGCAAAAGTGGGTCCAGCCCGGTACTAGAAAGGTGTACCTAATAAAGTGGCCGATTGCTTTCTCCCATTATGGATTCACATTATTTCCAGCCTGAGGTGTTTTCAGTGAAAATGGTGCTTTGTAAAGAGAATGTTAATTAATTGCGCAGTATGTAACGCAACATTAACTCCTTTAAAAAGTCTAATTCACAGTGATAAATGATCGTGTATTTTTCTGTTGTTATCTTAGAGCGATGGATCTTTGATGATGATAAATAAAGCAGATGTGTTTGGTTGGTTGTGTATATGTGCTTAAACTGTTTAATGACTGTTTTGCTTTAATGAACGGTTTAAAGGGAAGGCGCCTGCAGCTAAACATAAGTGTACATTAATAAAACAGGGGCGGAATGAAATATTTAGCGTGCAAATTGCTCCCGGAAACTATTATCTGACAAATGGCAAGTTCACCTTGGAAGATTGTTCTTTGCAATGACATGCTTCTGTTGTTTCCACCTCTGGCTCTGTTGACGGCTCTGTTGGAAAGTTATTTGACAGAAAGGAGAACCGTCAAACACAGACAAAGAAAGCTGTGCCTGCCAACAAGCAACCTTGACATGTATTGTTCCTCGCTGCTTTTGTAATTTGCACATTTTAAGGGATTTGCTACCCCGTCTGGCTTACACTGGCGCAATTCTGAACGTCAATACTTTGAACAGAGATGTGTCATTACTTCTCAACTGGTTACAATACATTCATTCATTTTCCATTGGCTTAGTCTCTTTTTCAGAGGTCGCCACAATGGAATGAACTGCCAATTATTTCAGCATATGTTTTATGCAGCGGATGCCCTTCCAGTTGCAACCCAGTACTGGGAAACATCCATACACATTTATTAACACACACAATTTAGTTTATTCAATTAACTTACAATGCATGTCTTTGGACTGTGGGGGAAACCGGAGCCCCTGGCAGAAACCCATGCCAACATGGGGAGGTCATGCAAACTCCGCAGATGGCACTAATCAAAATCTGAAAGAGTTGTTGAGTGTAAAGCGGTCAAGAATATAATTATTCTTATATAATATGCAGTATAAAGTGATATCTGTGCACAGATGAAGTCAAAATGATTAGCCCAAATGATGTATTACAGAGCAAGGAATTTTTCACAGTATTTCCTATAATATTTTTTCTTCTGGAGAAAGTCTTATTAGTTTTATTTCAGCTAGAATAAAAGCAGTATAGATTTTTTTAAAAACATTTTATTTTATTAACCTTTTTATTATTAGCCCTCTTAAGCAATATTTGTGTTGATTTTCTAAAGAACAAACCACTGTTTTACAATGATTTGCTTATTGCCATACCTTGCCCAGTTTACCTAATTAACCAAGTGAAGTCTATAAAATTGCACTTTAAAAGGTCATGAAACCCCCCTCTTTCAGTTCGAGTCCTTTAAAAAAAATGCTACATGATGGGTGTATTTATAAATACTGTTTCCTGCGCCGTCTCGAAATCTGTTCATTTGTGTCTGTGATTGGAAAGCACATGCTGTCGTGAATAATAAAAAAGCATGATAAGAAAGCTTACAATAAGACAACTCAGCTATGAATAATAATGAGAAACCGACACGTCATCACTAGGCCCACATGGAATCTGTGCGCGCAGAATCCCGCAGATTTTCCACAGATTTTTAGCCCATAATTAATTGTTTATTTACTCAAGTAAACATATGTAAATCTATATTTATTCAGTTTTTAAATTAATTTCAGTAATATTATTGACTAATGTGAAAATTCATCTGATTTATGTACAGTGCAGTTTGTAAAGTAATATTTTCTGTGTTTTAGTAGAGATATTATATGAGAGACTTGCTTTGTTTACCCAAATAAAGTTAACCTAATTGGATTTGCATTTTAAACATTAAATAAAAGTTAAAAAGATGTTATTTTTTATTTTACATATTAAGGTTTTGTTATGATACTCCCAAAATAATTCTGCAGAAATCCGCAGATTTTTACCAAAATTCTCCGCTAAAAATGTCCGCAGATTCCGTCTGGCCCTAGTCATCACTGGATAGGCAGATAGTGTTACGTCACAGAAATTGATCATGCCCCGTACTGATTTTAAACCGGAATATGAAATTAGCTGACAAAAGCTCAGTTATACAGTTTTCCCCACAATTAAAGCAAACATGTGCTAATGTTGTCTTAACAGGCTTCATACGGTCATTGACAACCAGGAAAAGTCCTAAAATTTTGACATGGCTTTTTCCAGGCCTAGAAAAGTTAGAAATAGAAAAACCCACAAAGTTTTGTAAAAGTCATGGAAAACAAATATCTGCATACTTTTCTGTCCTTGGCCAATCACATACTCTCACATTATTAGTGCAATGCAAGCATGATCTAAATCAGTTTTACATAGATATGAATTGAAACTAAATAGATTATTGCATGTTTTACGAGATGCTGTAATAAATTTGAACATGCATTATTTTTCTTTTACCACTCATGTGTAGACATTGCACAAAACATTAAGTCATGAAAATTTACTTGGAAGTGCTAACACTAATTTAAAAAAGATGTGCTCTTTTGGTAATCAAATTTGTAGTAAAATGATATTAGATATGGTAATGAATGTTAAAAATGTTAAAATCTCATACAGTTGATGTGTATTATAGAAGCAAAGCCATATGTGTACAACAGACCTATAGCAACTGCTTAAATGCCACATTAGAACATCTTGGAAAGGTCAACATGTCATCACACACAGCAAAACGATCTATTTGTTTTCTAAGATTCCCCAACAATACAGTACACACCTTCAGGTTGTAAAATGAAAACAACAAAATTTAAATTCCCAAAAAAAATGGCATAAACCTCACAAGTGAGAAAGTGCTGCTTGATGTTTTGATATGTAAAATGATTTTAACTAACTTAACCCTTTTCCTGGCGATGCTATTTAGCACCTGCATGTTGTTGCATTTGTTGAGTTTACTGAGCAAAATCATATTCATAAAGCATAGCTGTAGTTTTTGCTGTTCCAGTGTGGTGGATGGTTTTCATATGACACACATCTATGTTTGTGTGTAAAGGAACAAAGTACAAAAGCTGTCACAGATGCAGTACCCTTTTTATTACAGAAAGAAGGGACATTATGGATACTTTTAGTTTGTTTGGAATAAAAAAGTTGGAAAAGGTCAATATTATTATCTTATTCTGTTATTATCTATTATTTTTTTCCCTAATTGGTTACAGAACAAACCACTGTTGTCCAATCACTTAATTAACCCAATCTTCCTAGCGCTTAAAAGATTAGAAGCCATCGGCGGTGTCATAGTGTCTCAAAGCGTTCATTTTAAAGACAAAGTGTGGCCATATGTACCTCTGGCTTCATAATTTGCACTCTTCAGAAATGTAAACAGGGGTACTTATTCACAATGAGCCTGTGTTGAAAAAAATTCCTTGGAGGGCTAATCATTTTGAATTCCCCTGTAGGTATATCTTTTAAAGGTACTAATATTCATTCATTCATTTTCTTGTCGGCTTAGTCCCTTTATTAATCCAGGGTCGCCACAGCGGAATGAACCGCCAACTTATCCAGCAAGTTTTTGTGCAGCGGATGCCCTTCCAGACATCCACACACACATTCATACACACACTCATACACTAAGGACAATTTAGCCTACCCAATTCACCTGTACCGCATGTCTTTGGACTGTGGGGGAAACCGGAGCACGCGGAGGAAACCCACGCGAAGACAGGGAGAACATGCAAACTCCACACAGAAATGCCAACTGAGCTGAGGTTCAAACCAACGACCTTCTTGCTGTGAGGCGACAGCACTACCTACTGTGCCACTGCCTCCCCAAGGTACTAATATGCAATATTATTTAGGTATTAACTTGTGCGCTTCAAAAAGGTACCATCACAGTAACAGCTTTTGTACGTTAGTGTGTGTACGTGTGTGTAAGAAAATATACTGTACACCAACAACCCGGCGTTAAATTTTGCAAGGCTGCTTGATTTAAGAAATCCAAATCTTTGATATTTCTAGCTATTCTGACCATTTCTACATCTTGTGTATGTTGCAGCCCAAGCCAGAGATCCTAATATCTGCACTTCTGTTTTTGTCATTGCTGTATTTCATGCCCACCGTCCCGTCGGTGCTTTAAATAATAAAAAAAAGCCCAGCATATGTTTGTGTCTAAAGCGATGGGAAAGGGAAACATATGGCCGTAGCAGAGAATATGGAACAGCATGAAAGAGACACTTTGGCATCGCTCGACAGTCATTTGATGTGTGAAGGAATCTCTTTTCAAATTCCTCGGGGAGCGTTTGGCAGCCGTCCTCCGCTGAACTCCTGACAGAATCAGCATTGTTAAGATGCCTGGCATCAGCCTTGCTGTGAGCTGTTAAAGTTCCTCTATTTTATTTCTGGACCACTTAAGACAATTTTATCCTGGTTTGGTTATTCACCTTGAAGCATGCATAACCAATAGAAATTCTGCCCATGCTTATACAACACTCTCTGGAATACTTGGCGGCATTTTGATAGCAATAATCTGGATAATTGACTGTTGTCTTATTAATTTCATTAGAGCTGTTCCATGTTAATAACTTTAAATTTTATCTGCACATACAGTTGAAGTCAGAATTAATAGCCCTTCTGAATTATTAGTCCCCCTGTATATTTTTTTCCCCAATTTCTTTGTAACAGAAAATGTTTAACACGTTTCTAAATATAATAGTTTTAGTAACCAATCTCTATTAACAGATTTTTTTTTATCTTTGCCATGATGACAGGACATAATTTTTTGCTAGATGTTTTTAAGATACTTGTATTCAGCTTAAAGTGCCATTTAGAGATTTAACTTGGTTAATTTGCTTAACAAGTTAGGGTAATTAGTTATTGTATAACGATGGTTTGTTCTGTAGACTATTGAAAACAAAATATTGCTTAAGGGGGCTAAAAAAATTGACCTTAAAATGATTTTTAAATAAAAAAAATTTTTGATCTGCTTTTATTGTAGTCAAAATAAAACTAATAAGACTTTCTCCAGAAGAAAAAATTTTATGGGAAATACTGCGAAAAAATCCTTCTCTGTTATTTGGGAAATATGTAGGGACAAGAAAAAAAAATCTCAAGAGGGTAATAGTTTTAACTTCAACTGTGTCTGACATGTCAAACATTTCTCACGTTTCATTATAAGGGTATGTTTTAATAATAAATTTGTAATGCATTTCTGCCATTTATTTACACAATGACTGCATCATAAAAACTCTAACTTTTGAAAACAGTTTTTGAAGAGCCCGAAAATTTTCATGTTGATTTTATTGTCTATGTATGTGTGTATGTGTCCAGTCTTTAGTCATGTGTGTGTACTTGACAATCAAAACATCAATGGTAAACTACAGGACTGTATGTTTAGTTTTTCTTCACAAAGTAACGTTGCCACCTACAGAACAGGTATGCATTTTTATTTTCAGTTGCAATTTTTATTTTTGCAATTTTTTGTTGTGACTTGACTGATTTCTGTGAGAATCTTGGGTCCATGCGAGTTCCAATAGGTCTTCTGCAGTATTTGTGGTGATTGGGATGCAGTTCAACAGATGATTCATCAGAGAAATTTACCTTTTGACACTTTTCCAAATGGTCAACTAGAAGTCAAGCTATTATTTGTTGCTCTTACAACTGGGACCAACGACAACACAAGACTATTGTCAGGTAGTGTACCTTTGTCTCATTATTATTAAATTTCAACTAGGATCTTTGTTTATTTACTTGTCAGGTTGCTTGTTTGTTTGTTTGTTTAATAATTAACTGTACAACTGTTGTCCAATTTAATACATAAAAACAATTTCAGAGACATAAAAAGTTTAGTGTTTGTTCTTGTTAATAAAATAGTATATATTGATTATACATCAAAAGCATTGAGGCCAGTCATTTATTTTAAAGAAAGTTTTATACTGCAACAATGAAAATACATGTATAACATTTCAAACGATTTTAATTTTTTTTTATTTTGAGAACTTTCAATTGTGGGGGCAAATGTGTAGTATTTGCTATAAAATTATAAAGCAGCACAACTTTTTTTTTTTTTTACTTTGGTAATACCAATGTTTCTTGAACAGCTAATCAGCATTTTACAATGATTTCTGAACAATCATGTGACTCTTAAAGGTGTCATGAAATTAAAATAAAGATATTTAGATATTAGCATCATTAATGTTAGTTTTTTTAAGATATCTATTAGCTAGTGTACTCCAAAACAGTGATAAAATTTGCATTTAGAAGATATAAAACTGATATAAACATGTAACGCTTGTAGTTTGTTACTAAATGGATTGATTTTATTCACGTCACCTCATACTTCAGTTTCTCATCAAATTATAGCCAATCAAATGCTCCCTAGTATCTGACATTCCCCGCCCCTTCAAGACGTTTCACATTTGATGCGCTTGAGCTCAACCACTCTCACTGGCAGAGCAGTAATAAAGCAAAATGCTATTGGCTGTTTTAATAAAAAAGGGGAGAGGCTATACTACGTCCCATCCTCTCTTCATGTTTCAGTTGAGATTACGTCAAACATCAAATAAAAATGCACAGTTCAATGCACTTCACTGGACCTTTAGGGCACGAGTGAAAATTCAATGTTTACATTAATGACACATGAACATATATAAAAGGGGTGGTCCACTAAGATATCATATTTTAAACTTTAGTTGATGTGTAGCTGTGTGAACTTAAACGACATCTCTGAATGCAATACGCTCAAAGTTCAATGCAAAGGGAGATATTGGCTTTTACAGAGTTAGCCTACAGCGAACAAAGTTTGGGGACTACAAAAAAATACATCCGAGTTAATGATTTCATAAACCGTTCAGCCTATAAAGATGCACCCCGTGCAGCAAAGGGGCGTGGCCAGTTGCAATGTTAAAAGCAGAGACGCTTTCGGGTGACATGAAGCTGATCTGCGAATCACAGCACATGTTAGCTGACCAATCAGAGCCTCTTAAAGGTGGGCCTTTCAGAGGAACTAGGAAATATGACAGTCGTTTTCATGTTAGCTGAGTAGCTGACTATAATTAAAGTAAGATATATAAAAATATTACAGTTTTCTACAAGTTGAGTATGCGCACACACTTATAAACACAACCAAGTCTTAAAAATACACTCTGGACCACCCCTTTAAAATTTATAAATGTTTCATAACATTACTGTTTGACTCTATTTTTGATCAAATAAATGCACATGACAAAATTCTGAATTCTGTAATTCAATGCATTACTTGTCATTTCGTGAGCTTATATCTTTTGAAAGTGATTCATGATGAATCGACTGTGTGTAAGGATGCTTGATTTTACCATGCCCGCAGCCTTATTTTCCGTCTTCTAAATCCATAACCTCCATGGGAAGCAACCCAAGGGAATCCGCGGCTCGATTATGCTAATTCTCCTCCAGGATTTAGGACTACAAAACATCTCTATTCTGAGGAAAAGCTTTAAGTCTACATTCTTTATGAAATAATCTGGCCAGCGATGACGTGTGACTCTCTTCATTGTCCGCATGCATATGCAGCTCTTTATATCTCTGTGTTTTTCATATGCACGATCACTGTTATTCACACATGAGCAGAGTCACAGGAGCGAGGCTGTTGAGAAATGGGGTCAATTGTCCTTTTATTTATTTATTTTTTCTTTAATGCCATTTCACAAGGCCATGCCACACTCCCTCTGTTGACAGAACAAGTTGTGAAGAGCTCCTAATGTAGGAAAATCACATATATAATTATGATTATAAAAGCTGCTTGGCCGACTCTGAAATTCTCCTGCCATCTGCATATATTTCATGCTCAATCTGGGTCATTAAAAAACCTCAAAGACACCATTTGGCTTCAGTTTCATGTTCGCAGAATAAAATATTATAATTAAGACTTGTTTGTATTTTGACTTGCTCTTTTAAGTCAATAGTGAGCAGGGCTTAGCATAATAATGGAACAGCCAGATAGGAAGCATGTGGACTTTGAACATTGTCCTAAATAAAGTTGCATCATGTTGTTTTTTTGCTTACCTGATAAACATCTTGTTTACACTACCTGACAAAAGTCTTGTCACCTATCTAAGTTTTAGGAACAACAAATATGAATTTTGATTAAAGTTCATTGTTTGGTATCAGAAGGGGCTTATATGAAAGGCAAAGGCCTGTAGATTACGCTTATTTTACCAAAATAAAATATGATGAGGCTTTGATTTTTAATTATTTAATTAGGACAGTAATGTCTGACTTTGCTTAAACAAAAGTTTTGTCACTTAACAGAAATAATGTACAGTATAGAATATAAAGTCATGGTAAAATAATTAATATTGTGTTTGACTCCCATGAGCTTGGAGGACTGCATCTCTGCAATGACTCAAATCACTTACTAATAAAGTCATCTGTTATGGCAAAGAAAGGGTTCTTGCAGGACTCTCAGAGTTCCTCAAGATTCTTTGGATTCAACTTCAATGCCTCCTCCTTACCCCTGACATGCTCAATAATGTTCATTTCTGGTGACTGGGCTGGCCAATCCTGGAGCACCTTGACCATCTTTGCTTTCAGGAGCTTTGATTTGGAGGCTGAAGTATGAGAAGGAGCGCTAAGAGTTTACCCTCTCTTGTAGTTTGTAATGTAATGGGCAGCACAAATGTCTTGATACCTCAAGCTGTTGATGTTGCCATCCACTCTGTCTATGCGCGTTCCAGCAGGTCTTCTCAAGCTATTATTTGTCAAGTTATTATTCGTTGCTTTTAAAACTAGGATCAACAACAAGATTTTTGCCAGGTTATGTATAGGTAAACAGTCATCATGCAGATCTGCTTGTCATTAACTATTAATGAGCTGCAGCTGAATTTGTGCATTGTCCAATCATATTCGCTTCAGTGTTTTTGTTTGTTGTGTGAAATCCCATTATCTCGGATAGCTAAAGAAAAACAGAAACTCGGCATGATTTAGTAAGCGGCACTGTCCGAGTGTGTGGCAAATAGCCGGAATACTTCATGACAGATCATTTTCTTTTTTCTCGCTTCAGCTAAATCCTCTGTTATTCTCACCTGTCTGGGCACCAGAGATTTTCATTCGTCTCCTTTGTTTATTATTCCCCCTACTGGTGTTCTCTCTCTCTCTCTCTCTCTCTCTCTCTCTCACTCTCTCTCTCTCTCTCTCTCTCTCTCTCTCTCTCTCTCTATATATATATATATATATATATATATATATATATATATATATATATATATATATATATATATATATATATATATATATATATATATTGAGATGTTTATGCATCCCCATGTGTCCTTGTTTGTCGTTTTTATATCTGTTCTGTTGGCTACCCCCACAATTGAAGATATGCCACTGAATCTGTAGTCAATTAAAATGCTAAATCTCTGTGCTTTACATTGTTCCGTTTCTAAAAGGTCTCTTACATGTTTGACATTTATAAATGCTGAAAATGCCAACATGGAATGACCTTATTTACCTATTTAATTGCATGTTACTTAAAGGTTTAGTTCACCCCAGAATGAATATTCTGTCTTCGTTCACTTGCACTCATTTAATTCAAGATTTTCTTTTTATTCAGCTTCAGCACACAACAGAAAATATTTGAGTCAAATTTAAGAAAATGTCTGCCTATATGTTTACCCAAAACCTTAAAATATATATATTTTAGATCAAAAGGTGTCTCGGGGGCGCAATGGGTAGAATGATCGCCTCACATCAAGAAGTTCAAGCCCCTGATGGGTCAGTTGTCATTTTTGCATGGAGTTTGCATGTTCTCCTCGTGTTCGTGTGCGTTTCCTCCAGGTGCTCCGGTTTCTTCCATAGTCCAAAGACATGCAGTAAGTGAACTGAATAAGCTAAATTGGCCGTAATGAATGTGTGTAAATGAGTGTGTAGTATGAGTGTTTCCCAGTGTTATCTTGTGGCTGGAAGAGCATTCACTGTGTAAAACATATGCTGGGTAAGTTGACGATTCATTCTGCTTTGGCGACTCCTGATTAATAAAGGGACTAAGAAAATGAATGAATAAATTTTAGATCAAATTCTCCGGCATTCTCCGTTCTCTTTCAATACACTGTAAAAAAATGCTGGGTTCCATACTGGGTTTTAGGGCACATCACTCACCCCTCCCCCATTGAACCCCCACCCCCAAACCTTCCATTGTGGAAACTTGGTTTACTTTTTTTTACTCCCATTGGAACACATGTATTTGTCTCAACCAAACAATTCAGACAGCATTCAACTACAACTGGACCTTTCTTGCCTATTTTGCTGCAAAGTCATCAGTTATATCGTCATATAGCCCATTAAAGTAACCCCCTCCTCAAAAGCACCGGCCCCCACTTCCCAAAATTATATATTTTATGTATTTATTCTAAATAAATATATGTATTTATTTTCAAAAAACATAACAATTTATTTATGTTTATTAGAAATAAATATTACTGTTATTATTATTATTATTATTATTATTATTATTATTATTATTATTATTATTATTATTATTATTATTATTATTATACAATTATCCTTTCTTGTTGGCTTAGTCCCTTTATTAATCCGGGGTCGCCACAGCGGAATGAACCGCCAACTTATCCAGCCCATTTTTACCCAGCGGATGCCCTTCCAGCCGCAACCCATCTCTGGGAAATATCCACACACACACTCATACACTACGGACAAATTAGCTTACCCAATTCACCTGTCCCGCATGTCTTTGGACTGTGGGGGAAACCGGATCACCCAGAGGAAACCCACGCGAACGCAGGGAGAACATGCAAACTCCACCCAGAAACTCCAACTGAGCCGAGGATTGAACCTTGTTGCTGTGAGGCGACAGCACTACCTACTGCGCCACTGCATCGCCTATACAATTATTAATCGGAATAGATAACAGAAATCGATTCAAAATGTAACTGGAAAACAATGTAAAGACACAACTGAAGTGATAAGCTTATTTTGTTTTTGCTTGTTTTTTTTGGCACTGGTGTCTCCAGGTGCCACCCCTCGCAAGATGCTTCCCTGGGCGATTGCCCATATTGCCCATGCCTAAATCCGCCACTGGTCAGGGCAACATGAAGGAATTAAGTTTACTTATTAGTTTTTACAAATTGAATGGATTGAACATAAAACAATTAAGTTGTCCCCCCCAAAAAGCTCAAGAATGATGACGTTTCAGCTCATTTTGATTAACATCATTTTTTGAGTGCAGCAATGGACCCTGACTCATTCAGAGTTCAGAAAGGTACCAAAACATTGTTAAAACAGTCCATGGTGCAATCTGAAAATTCTAAAGCTATTTGAAAATACTTTTGTGCTCACATAAAACAAAATGGTCACACTTTATTTTGATGGTCCTTTTTTTAATTTAAGTTACATTGCATCTACCTGCCTGCAGCTGACTGATTCTCATTAGGTTATAAGTAGACTGTTAGGTTGGGATTAGGGTTAGTGTAGGTTGACATGTACTTGCAAAGTTTCTTATAGTCAGTTAAATGTCTGTTGAAGGAGCAGTTTCAACATTTTTAAGTAGACAGTCTATTAATACTCAAATGGTCATTCAAAAAAAGGCTTTACCAACAAAATTAGGAATTTATTCTACAGTTTCCTGTTTCATGTTACACACAAATCAGTCTCGTGTATGCGCACCCTATACTGACACTGACAAGAAGAAACGGTTGAATAAATTCATTAATTTTGTGTTATGTGCGCCTCTCTTTGGGTGCGTAAAATATTTTCTCTGATCTAGTCTGTTCCTTTACTGCATAAAACTCATTCTTTTCATTGAATATACTGTTTTAATTAGAGAAATATCAGATCCTGTAGTGAAACTGTTTGTAAACACTTTCAAGTTGACTTAAATCACCGATATGATCCAACTGAAGCGTGATTGTTTTAATGAAATCCATCTTTCTACATCGTTTAAAAGTGTCTATAATCTAACACATTTATTTGAACTGTGAGTTAAAATGCTTTTGTGAGGTGTTCAGTAACACTTCACCCCACAGCAACAGTGCAATTTGTTGATTTATTGCCGTCGTTGCACGGAAGAGCGTTTGACAAATGGAGATGATTTACCTTTATAATACATTCACGCATCAGGAGCTACGTGCAAAGATGATAAAATGGTTTTGTTCCCCTTGTGATGTTGAAGGTGAAAATCATTTTTCATTACCAAACAAATAGATGTCAGCTTCTGAATTGTTACCTTCTTGTTTATAACACGGTGACAAGTTGTTGTTGTTTTTTATCTCTCTACAGGACTGATTGCTGTGTGCTCAGCAGTCACTGTCGGATGCATTCACAGATGACTATTCTCAGTCAGGTTAGTCGGTTTACTGGTTTTGGGATGAAACGCTTGTTGGTTGTTGATTATGAACATGCTGTTTTAGATTAATGACAGGGGCAACATGTTGGCTCAGTGGTTAGCACTTTCAAGAGTTGACATTTCTGTGTGGAGTTTGCATGTTCTTCCCGTGTTGGCGTAGGTTTGCTCTGGGTGCTCCGGTTTCCCCCACAGTCCAAAGACATGCACTATTCTGTAGGTGAATTGAATAAACTAAATTAGCAGCAGTGTATGTGTGTGCGTGTGAGTGTGTATGGGTGTTTCCTGGTACTGGGTTGCACCTGGAAGGGTATCCGCTGTGTAAAACATGTGCTGGATAAGTTGGCGGTTCATTCCACTGTGGTGACCCCTGATGAATAAAGGAACTAAGCTGAAGGAAAATGAATGAATGAATGAGCTTAATAACAGAATTGACAGATACAACAGTTTAATACTATTACATGGCTTTGTTTTAGAGGGCAGGTGCCTGTGTTAAGCACATTCCTGTACCAGAGTATTACTGATTCAGGCCGTCTAGCATAAAAATGCATTGATAACCT
This sequence comes from Danio rerio, assembly GCF_052040795.2. Classification (NCBI taxonomy): domain Eukaryota; kingdom Metazoa; phylum Chordata; class Actinopteri; order Cypriniformes; family Danionidae; genus Danio; species Danio rerio. The sequence goes on along the minus strand of NC_141036.1, from coordinate 48,020,863 downwards.
TTCAATTACAGTTGGTCAAACCATATGTTTGGAGGCCCACTGAAAAAAGTAAAGTACCCATGTCTTTTTCTTTCCTTTTTTTAAATGACTTTATTAAACGTCTTCACTAGACTTAAATGTCAACATAGCTTAGTTTAAAATCTAATTAAAAGCCTTTCTTTTAGTGTAGACGTTTGTGTGTGTGTGTGTGTGTGTGTGTGTACTCAAACATGCATTGATGCATGGGTTTGACTTTAATGTTAGAGATTTTTTTTAGCTCATTTGGTTCCAGACATATTTTTTTCTATTTTAATTGAAATGTTCTTTGTTAAATCATTATGAACTATAAATCAAGTTAGCCAGTGGCAAAGTGAATCTTATTCATTCATTTTTCTTCAGCTTAGTCTTTGATTTATCAGGGGTCGCCAGAGCAGAATGAACCAGCAACTATTGTTTTACTCAATGGATGAAATTAATGCCTAAAGTATCACAGTCGTGGATAGAAAAATAATGTATGTATATCAAAATAATGACGTTGCATGTAAAATTATAATGCACAAAAGCAAGAACTAAACGTAGAATAAGAAACAATGAGGTTGTGTACCAAAGGATGATGAGCGTAAATAAAAAATAAAGATGTGTTTAGACTAAATTAGTTTTTCTGCTTATATTTAAATGATTTGTGCACTTTCAGCCTTTTCCCCATTGCTCTTTCTCTCACATTCTGTGCTTGTGTTTCCAAAACATGCAATGCGAGTTTCATTGAAATCACAGGCGGAAGTGAAGAAGCACGTATGATTGCATTTTGTCTTTAAATCAAACGTTACGGGGCGGTATGATGCTGTTCCTTTTTGACTTTTCCAGCTGACCGCTTACCTCTGTATGAACAGCTTTTCCAGTGTTACCAGTTTGTCCAGTAGCTCGACACGTACATCCGCAAACTTGAGATGCAGAGAGAAGTTGACCACGATGACTAGATTTGAGTTCATTAAAGAACGGTTCCAGAAAGCAGGTAAGACAAAATCAGAAGCCAAAAAAATAAATAAATAAATGAGTAAATAACAGGGTGAGAACATGGTAAAATATGGAAACGTGGCAAAAGGCGACGGCTTTTATTTTTTTGGATTGCCTTCGAAAACTGTCGGCTGGGTTTAGGGAAGTTGGTGGGTGGGTCAATCTGCGCTTTTGAAAACACTATTGGTTGGGTTTAGGGAAAGAGGAGGGAGGGTCAGCCGATGGGTCATTCAGTCAGTCGACAGCGGCCTGTGCTGGATTTATGCAGGAAAAGCAAAGGTTCGAATGACACTTGTGAGAGAAATTTGAGATATGAAAAAGCGTACACAAGCGGCCTCTGGTGGATTCGCGAAAACAAAAACTGCAACAAAATGTAGCTCCTAGGACGTATTTGGCACTCACCAGGAATGTATATAGTGGTACCTTTTTAGAATCAGCCTGAGTTGAACTGATCGACTGACCCACCCTCCTCCTTCCCTAAACCCAACAGATAGTGTTTTCTAAAGCACTGATTGACCCGTCCACCCACTACCCTAAACCCAACCGAGAGTGTTTTCAAAAGCAAACTAGAAAAAGAAAAGCCCTCGCAGAAGCTTGATTTTTACCATGTTTTCAAATTTTACCACATTCTCACCCTGTTATTTATTTTATATTTTGGCTTTTGTTTTTGTCTTACCTGCTTTTAGAAGCGTTCTTTGCCATACTTGAACCTGCCACAGTCTACACCACGATTCAAAAACAGCATTTTTAAATATGATCCATGAGTTTGAATAGTATGTTCAAAAAGATTTTAGGATTTGTCAGCTGCACATCCATGATGCGAATCTCCTGTTCCACCACATCCCCAAAATTCCAGAAGATCAGCAGTTTCTGAAATACTCAAACCAGCCCGTCTGACACCGACAACCATGCTACATTCAAAGTCTGCTGTCATTCGATTGGCTGATTAGAAATTTGCATTTACGAGCAGTTGGACCGGTGTACCTGAAAAAGTGGCTGGTAAGTGTATATTGGAAAATCTGTGAGAATAAATGACAAAAGAATGCACATTTCACCCCAATTTTAGTTTAAACTGCCATATGTGAACTCTGATTGGTGACATTTTCTACACAGCATCACAGACACCATATACCTGAGGTTAGAGGTAGGAATGTTAAAAAAATCAATACTTTTGTCGCCGCCGATAGCCTTGTAGTTAGTGTGTCAACACAGCACTATGATGCTCAGGTTCAATTCCCTTTTTGAGCTCCTTTGCGGATTCTTCCCCCTCTCTCAAGCTTTCCTGTCCATTCTCTACACTGTCCTATCAATAAAAAGTGAAAACCCCTAAAAAAAATTCTACAGTATATAGAAAAAAAATCAATACTTGTGAAGCTTACACAGTATTGAACTTACTGAATTTCACCTGCAAAACTGTGCAGCGTGACTGTAAATATGACCTAATATCCCAGCTATGGGCATTATTCATTCATTCAGTCATTTCCTTTTCGGCTAAATTGTCCATAGTGTATGTGTGTAAATGAGTGTGTATGGGTGTTTTCCAGTAATGGGTTGCTTCTAGTGAGGGACTAAGCCAAAAAGAAAATGAATGAATGAATGTTAACAATTTCCTGTATTACCTGCAGCAGTTCTCCAGTAACTTACTGTAAATTAATTACAGCACAAATACCGTATTTACATTTACAGCACCATCTTGCTGTATGTGTATTTTAATGATTGTATGTATATCATTATTGTAAAATAAACAGTAATTTTCACAATGCAACTTTAAAATACAGTAACATACTGAAAAAAATGCAGTAAAAATTGCAGTTCAAATTACAGTTAAATACTGTTTAACAGTGAACATTTTATTATCGTCTACCCCAACCCTAAACCTACTCCTCACACTAAGGTAAAAATATGAATAATTGTTCTAAAGTGTCACATAAATTACACTGTTTCCACACAATTTATATATGCAGTTCCAACACAAATCGATTAAACTAACTTAACAAATGTAAGTGGATTGAACATAAACAATTAATATGTCCTAGAAAAATCTCAAGAGTTGTGTTGTTCCAGCTCATTTTAAATAAGTAGATTGAACAAGCAGCGAAATATTGTTTTGTTTTATGAGCGTATGCCATATTGATGTTATTATCCGCAGCTGTATCCCATCTAGACTTTACCGTTTTAAACTTGGCTGTCCCTCTCTTCCCATGATGCACTTTTTCATAGTGTCGGTTCATCACACATGAGGGAGTTTCCCTGGAGCCTGAAGTGTCCATCAGCGGCCTGTACGCTCTCCTGCTGCCCGACATCCTCACACCGCAGCCAAGCATCAGAGTGTGACCTCTGCTAGACCAATGAAGCAGAGAGAGACACGGGGAAAGTCCTCCCCCGATGCCTCATTAGGAGAAAATGATGAAAAATATAGAGGAGAGAAACGACAGCAGGCTTGATTGCACAGAGCGTAAAAAGCGCTTCATTTACGCTAAAAGGCCTCCAAATTGTTCCGTAATTAAAGCAGGAGGCGTAGTTATGCCTGTTTGATATTCATGGGGTCTCGAGAGGAGGTTTAGTTTTCGTGTGGTTTTAGAGACGATGGTTTTAAACTTTCAATCACTGTGTTGTATTCAGCAAGGAAGGCCCTTTGGGTCTGTCGGCGATCATGAACTCCATGCACTGCACAATAATGGACCCATATCTTATTCTCCCAGTGTTTTTTGTTCTTAGTGGGGTGGGGATGGGGGGGGGGGGTCTTCTGGGTGCTCTGATTTCTCCCACAGTCCAAAGACATGCACTATAGGTGAATTGAATAAACTAAATTGGCTGTAGTGTATGTGTGTGAATGAGCGTGTATGGATGCTTCCCAGTACTGGGTTGCAGCTGGAAGGGCATCCGCTGTGTAAAACATACACTGGATAAGTTGCCAGTTCATTCCGCTGTGGCGACCCCCTGGTCAATAAAGGGACTAAGCTGAAGAAAAATGAATGAAACCCACAAGAACACAGGGAGAACATGCAATCTTCACAAAGAAACGCCAACCAACCCAGATGAGGCTCGAACCAGCAACCTTCTTGCTGTGAGGCAATCGTGCTATCCACTGCGCCACAGTGCCCTTGGCAAATATCATTTTAGACATAATTAACACATAGCAAATGACAATAGGAACAGTTGTTTCCAATTCTTTAATAATTCAAGTCCACTCGAGAGGTCTCCATTAACTTTGACCTGATTTGGGAGCTCCTGAAAATAGAGTTTTGACAGACAAAGATCAGTGAGCACTCCAAATGAGCATTCCTAAATATTTTCTGAAATTGGGTAATGTTTAACTTCATTTATTAGTCAAAATCATTTTCAAGATTACATACTGATTCAAATATTTAAATAAATAAAATTAAATAAATGCTTTCTGGGATGGATTTGAAGTATTTTGTCATTCATGTTTAAATTTTTCGCCGTTTATTTATGCTTTTGAATTGCATTATGAGTCCTTAAACATTCTTCTGACAACTTTTGACCTTGAAAAGTTGGGAAAAGGGATATTTATTACCATTTTTTATAAATAAAAAAGTAACAAATTACAAATAGTCAAATTACTTTAATTGAGTATTTTTTTCTCAGGAATTTACTAAGTAGTTTTAAAAATGCGCACTTTTATTTTCCCTTGAGAACATTTTTTGTGCTGTATCGGTACTTTTACTCCACTACTTTCCTTCAACCTGCAGTCACTACTTTATTATTTCCTGTCCATGGGGATTAGAAAAATCTGTCCTTTGATTCCTGTCCAATCAAATCACACATAGAAAGTAAATCGCTTCATAATGAACATCCTCAAGACATGTTCAAATTATTTACACGTAACAACCCAGAGACTGTTTCAGGGAGGGGCAAACTTGATCCTCGAGGGCCGGTGTCCCTGCAGAGTTTTGTTCCGACACTAGTCAAACACACCTGAACAAGCTAATCAGTGTCTTCAAGATCACTAGAATCTACAGTATAAGCAGGTGTGTTTGATTAGAGTAGGAGCTAAACTGTGCAGGACACCGGCACTTCAGGACTGAGTTTGCCCAGCCCTGATTTAGATGCATGTCACTGATGAGAAGATGACGGATGTTTACTGTATGATGGCTCTAAACACCCAGCAGACACAGGACGTCAACATGACGTAAGATTGACATTGTAGCCCAACGTTGAGGGGACTTTGATTATGTTTGGAGATGAAAATCAGGTTGACTTTGGAAACCAACGTCAGGCTGATGTTAATGTCAAACGTCCAACCTGAAACCAACCAAATATCAACATCTAATGATGTTACAGCTTGACGTTGTGTGGACGTTACCACAATGACGTCTATCAGATGTTGGATTTTGGTTGCCATCGCTGATGAATAAATGTCAGTATTTGATGTCAATATGATATTGGTTTAAGTTGTTGGCTGGACATTGGATTTTGATCAGTTTCTAACGCAACCTAAAATCAACCAAATATCAACATTATTTGACGTCATTATTGGACATTAAAATAACGTTTACTTAGACGCTAGATAGACATTGAATTTTGGTCAACTGACATCACAACCTAAATCTAATCTAATATTAACATCTTATGAAGTTGTGTGTCTGCTAGACAATAACTAAATGCACTACAGAATGTTACGTTTACACACACATGCACAAATTACATGTAAATGTATTAGTTTTTTACAGCTTAGTACTCACTACTCCTGAGTACTTTTGAAAGGGCTACTTTTTACTCATATTGTGAGGAATATTTACAACAGATACTTTTACTCTACTTGCACTACATTTTTAGGTAAGCAATGGTACTTTTACTTGGGTATGATTTTTCATTACTCTTTCCACCATTGGATGTTGCAGTATTATGGTACAAAACCTTTGTACTAAGCTGCCAGTACATTTTCTGTTATTTTACAGACTTATTTCTCTATACTTTCTGATACATAATATTATTTCAACCAACTTAAAAAGTCACTTTGTTAAACTTTAAAGTCGAATTTTTAACATCAAAAGTCGAAAGAGCAGAGATAAAACTCCCATAATGCAATTCACAACCGTAAATACACAGAAAACAAATTCAAAAACTGTTTTCTAACAGATGTTTTACAGTGTAGTTTATTACACTTTTCTGTGCCATTATGTCGGCCAGAGCAAAGTTTAGTGTTTGCACAAAGCAATAATTGTTTGAACAAACACTAAACCCAAAACCATCTAAATACAACGATTAAAAGTAAACATTATGAAGAATTCAGACAGTCCTCTTCATGTTAAAGATCACACTGTATAAGCAGTTAAACATGTCTAGTTTACATTTTTCGGCAAGTGAAGAAAAGTTAGAACACATTTTGTGTTGTTATAGAAGAGATGTTTTCTAGCAAGGAAAGCCCTCGGGTTCTGTCGGCGTTCATGAACTGCTGCTCACCTCCTACAGCTCCACGTTCTGCGCAATAATGGACCCGTATCTTATTCTCCCAGTGTTTTTTGTTCTATGTTCCCCATCATATTAACAAAGACGTATTGCCTGCGAATGCAATTATCCGCAAAGCTGTGGAGGACATTAAACCCCACACTTCAGTAGTCAGACTCGGCATAATCCACAGGAGTTTAATTAATCAGAAAGTTAGACTGTTTTTTTGAGAAGCAATGGTGGGGGGGATCAGTTTATGACAGCGGATAAATCTCATTCGCTCTTGCCTACGCTCTGGACTCACTGAAATATTAATGGAGCTCATAGGCTTTGGAACATCTCTTATAATGAAGACATGATCTGGCCCCGGATCCTGCAGCCTATTTCTCTGTCAGGGCCTGAATTTTTCAGTCCCTGAAACTGATTGGTGGGTAATAATTGCTCTATTTTGCCCTTCCGTTGTGAACAGTGACTGATGGACGTTGATGTTAATTGGGTTGCTGGAGCAGGGCTTGTGTGTGGACAGGTGAGACTTCAGTTATGCTCGGCCCAATTACATGTGCTGTCACTCATCACCTGTCCTACACCTGTCCCACAAAAACTCAAGTCAGGACTGCTGTGATAGACTCACTTCTTTAGATGCCACTGTGATCCTTTGCAACTTTCCGAGGACAGGCCTCACTTTACAACAGTACCCTAACAATGATTTGACTTGTAATATATATCAACAGTTCAGGCTGGTGGTGGTGGTGTAATAGTGCGGGAGATATTTTCTTAGCACACTTTGGGTGCATAAGAACCAACTGAGCATCGTGTCAACGCTACATCCTACCTGAGTGTTGTTGCTGATCATGTCCATGTCTTTATGACCACAGTGTATCCATCTTCTGATGGCTACTTCAAGCAAGATATCCCGTTATGTCATAAAGCACAAATCATTTCAGACTGATTTCTTGAACTTGACAATGAGTTCACTGTACTCAAATGGCCTCCACAGTCAGCAGATCTCAATACAATAGAGCACTTTTGGGATGTGGTGGAACGGGAGATTCACATCATGGATGTGCAGCTGACAAATCTTCAGCAACTGCATGATGCTGTCATGTCAATATGGACCAAAATCTCTGAGGAATATTTCCAGTACCTTGTTGAATCTTTGCAACAAAAGATTAAGGCAGTTCTCAAGGTGTACCTAAGAAAGTGGCCAGTGAGTGTATTTTGGCTATAAAAAAAAATTTGTTTCTTTTATTTTTGTATTATTAGTTCAGTATTATTAGCTCTCTTAACAATGTTTTTTGCTTGGTTACAGAAGAAAAAAACAGTCCAATTATTTGCCTTGTTATATAAATTCATTAAATTGCTCTTTAAGCTTTACTACTTTAAACTTTATCATCTTGGCAAAGAAAAAAAAATTGTTATAAATTAGTTATTAAAATAGTTTAAAATGTTGAAAAAAAAATTCTCTCCATCAACAGCACATGTTTTTTTTAAAGAGTTATAATTTTACAGAAAGGCTTATAATGTTGACATCAAATTTGTAATAAAATTTCTAAAAAAATATTTTAAAAATTTTTTATTTATAAAATTCAAAAATCTTTACAGTTTAAAACCATTTTTTGGCATCTTTAGTAGTTTGCATGTTTAATGTTACATAATCACAATATACAGCATATATTATGTATTTTTGACAAAATAAAATTATAAATAAATAAAATGTAAAAGTGTATAAAAATTGTTAACTTTATATTATATTATATTATATTATATTATATTATATTATATTATATTATATTTTATTATATTATATTATATTATATTATATTATATTATATTATATTATATTATATTATATTATATTATATTATATTATATTATATTGCTGATTACTTCATACAGTAATTAAGCCGAATATGAAAGCAGCCTACAGATTCATAATAATCAAGATTCAGCATCTCTGAGGTGATGAAAAGTTATGAAACCTAATATAGTTCCTGATTATGAAATGTGTCTCATCACTGTCAGGTCTCTGTGGACAGAAGGAGGACTGGCACATCCCGTACACATTCAGCCAAATCATGTGTGGATTGGAAAGTCATTCTAAATGACCTTTCAGCACTGAAGAAGCCAGCAATTTGGACTGATCGCTGAGGCAGCAAAGGTAAACTACTCCAAAATAATATCTAATTAAACAACCAAAAATCAATCAATCAATCAATCTATCAATCTATCAATCTATCAATCTATCAATCTATCTATCTATCTATCTATCTATCTATCTATCTATCTATCTATCTATCTATCTATCATCTGTCTGTCTGTTCATCCGTCCGTCTACAGTATCTATCTATCCATATATCCATCCATATATCCATCCATCTATTTATCCGTCTGTTGGTCTGATTGTCTGTCTATTTATCTATATTTCTTTCTGTCTATATCTGTTCATCTACCTATGTTTTATCTTGATTTGTTTGTGCTGAGAAGAAATGATTTATCAATACTGAACATATACCAGACAGCTCTATGAACGCTTATAGATTCACTCAGTTTATCCAACACACAAAGTATGAAAATATTCACAAAAAAGCCCAGCAGAGTGTGTCTCAAAGCGCAGGAACCAATTTCAGGAAAAACAAACGGATGATTCTGTTTCCAGCGTGTACACACACACATACACACACATGCACTAACAGAGTGCAACACAAATATGCATTTAATCACTGATCTCTGGTGCTTGAAAAGGCTGTTCTGGATGAGATTGCGGTGCAGAAAGCGAGACGTGTCGGTGTTATCTGATGTACAGGCTGCTGAGTCTGACTGTACCTGCATCTAATCACATTCCCCATATCAGGTCTGCTCCTGCTTACTGATAGAGCCTGTGATGCTGGATCCACTAGTGATGATAATACAACCCCACATTACCACTGCAGTCCTGCTGGAAACTAGAGGAGCTGCTTTTGACCACCATTAACAAAATAGTGTCAAAGAAATGCTGCTCTTTTGGGTATTTATTTTATTATGGGGTGTCCAAATATTTTATTTTTATTGTTAGTTTTTTTCCACCAATTTCTTCATAATAACCTTTAATCTATTTTATATATGCTTTAGTTTTTTTTATTTTCATTATTACCTTCATTTAGTTTCCAAGGCAACATTTTTATTGGCGACTTCTGGAACAAAGATTGTAAAGAAAATTAATTTATCTCAGTGCACCTATAGTTAAAGTCAGAATTATTAGCCCCCTTTAATTTTTTTCTTCTTTTTTAAATATTTCTCAAATAATGTTTAACAGAGCAAGGAAATTTTCACAGCATGTCTGATAATATTTTTTCTTCTGGAGAAACTCTTATTTGTTTTATTTTGGCTACAATAAAAGCAGTTTTTAATTTTATAAACACCATTTTAGGGACAAAATTATTAGCCCCTTTAAGCTATATTTTTTCGATTATCTACAGAACAAACTATCATTAAAAAATAACTTGCCTAATTACAATAACCTGCCTAGTTAACCTAACTAAAATAGTGAAGCCTTTAAATGGCACTTTAAGCTGCATAGATGTGTCTTGAAACATATCTAATACAATATTATTTACTGTCATCATGGCAAAGATAAAATAAATCAGTTATTAGAGATGAGTTATTAAAACTATTATGTTTAGAAATGTGTTGGAAAAAATCTGCTCTCTGTTAAAATAGAAATTGGGACAAAATAAACAAGCAGTTTAATAATTTAGGGGGGCTAATAATTCTGACTTCAACTGTATGTTTTCCATTGCTATATTAGAAGGAATATTTTTAAAAGATGTTTATATATATTTATATATTTTCAGAAACATGTTAACAGTATTGTAATAGTGTGATAATTAATGTTAGGAGTGAGCTAAATCTAGCTGCAAAGATAATAACAGCATACATCTAGCTAGAAACATGTTAGCAGTGTGGTCAATAAAATTATCATCAAGCTAAATATGATAACAAGTGAGCTAAATCTAGCTAGAAACATACTAGCATGGCAAATAACGTTAACAGTGAGCTAAATTTAGCTGGAAACCTGATAGCAGTGAGTTAAATCTAGCTGGAAACATGATAACAGTGAGCCAAACCTAGTTTAAAACATGGCAGCAGTTTGGTAATTCATGATTTAAACAGTACCAGTGAGCTAAATCTAGCTAGAAACATATTAGCAGTAAGGCAATTAACATTAGCACTGAGCTAAACATGATAACAAGAGAGCTAAATCTAGCTTGAAACATACTAGCAGTGTGGTAAGTCATGCTGCAGACATGCTGGTGAACTTGAATGTTTGCCATTAGTTTTAGTCTGTTAACAATACAAGCTTCCATACACACATTTGTTGGACTTATTTTTTTATCAGGAGAGAGGAATGGAGAGTCCACTTTACACACGGACTCTCCTGAGCCGAAGCTTTTATCTAAGAACTTCTTTTGTACGTGAGCTTCAGAGTAGTGGGTCAATCGACCTCTGAGGCCTTTATATTAAATCTCCACCTCAAATACAAAATTAAATCAAATCTGGAGGGAGAAAATGCTTCCCCGTGAGCCAGAAAGGTTTTTAAGCCCGCTTGCAGAACTCTTAATGCATGAAATGTGTCCTGTGCAATAAAAGTAGACTCAGCGTCCTTTGAGATGTGGAATTGTGTAACTACCCGATTCAGCATCCGCACAGACAAACCTCTGAGCTCCACACAGTAGAATAAGCTCAAAACCTTATGCCACTGAAGCTCTGTGCTTTGTTTGAACAGTATATCTATTTTTAATGTCTAATGAAATCTTGAAAATTAAATATTGCTGTGAGATTTTGCAGCAGTGAGTCTTGTGCTGGTGAATGAGGCTGAAATGGGTTCTGGTCAGTGTTTCAGGAGAACTCCCAAAGGTTCATGGCTAACAATAGTCATGTTATTTCAGTCCTCTAGAGGTCTGGCTTTGGTCAAAACAAGGAGCTGAACTGCTAAAGCTCAAGGTACAGGTGTGCTTTTTCCGCTGTTGTTCTAATCCCAGTTGTTTACTCCATTTATTTACTCCATTATTGCTACAATGATGCACTCTGGTTTATCATAGTCCTGATGGGTTTAATTAAGTGTTTAACGAAGTTATGACTAAAGTTTTTTGTTTTGTTTTTTGTTGTGCATTTTCTTTGTCCCGCCTGTTATTCCATAGGCTCCTATTCTAATGTGATCCAAGCTCTGATTAGCTGCTGGTTGCGGAGGCCTATAAAAGGGAACTTCCGACAGGGTTCAGGGAGCTCATTTGTGGTGTGACAGTTGCTAGGAGTGGAGAGCTTCTTAGGGTTTGCCTAGCCCTCTGGCCAATGACCAACTTTTAATCTTGTACAACTGTTCATGTATGCTTGCAACCTTTTGAAAGTTTGAGCTTGTGGGGGTGGCCTGCCTATTTATTTGATTACTTTTTACTTTGTTTATGTTTAGGGAGGGAGGTAAGCTTCCTTTAAAGATTTACAGGTAATTTAGTCCATTGACTTTATAGATTCTTTTGTTTGTTGTTTTGGCCTGTGGCCACCATTATCCTGAGGAGATGCTCATTTAAACTACTATTTTTCTATAATAAATCTATTCATTTACACTCAACTCAGTGTTCGAGTTCGGTTGTCGATCTTTTGCATTACGTTTTTTTTTTTTGTATGGGAAATCCACCACCCACAACCTTTTTTGTTTATTATACCCATGTTGTTTTTCCCTAGACTTGAGGCATTATAATCTCATCATCCTATAGGTTTGCCATTTTTCAGTGCATTAAATTCTTGACAAACTATGTATAATACACTCTAGGAAATGCTGGGTTGTTTAAACCCAATTTGGGTAAAATATGGAGTAACCCAAACATTGGCTTAAATTTGGTCTTATTAAGTGAGGTTTATTTATAAACTAATTTCAAGAGGATCACGTGCTTATGATTTATCACAGCTGCTCTCGTATTAGCTAATCATTATCTTCCAATCATATGAGCCCTAAGCTACTATAAATAACCACAGTTTTCAGTCCACTTTATCTTTGTATATATGTATATGTGTAAATCTCTGGCTTTGGTTGGCCACAGTCCTCCACTGTACCTTGGTCCCGCATTCATTTCAAAGGAGCTGTAAACTGTTCCAAAATGGCGGCTCTATTGACGCATTCCTCACAATAGACAACAGGGTAGGCGACATCTAATGTATATATCTATGATCCACTAGCAGGTAACAACTAAACTGAAATCAGGTGAGCAGCGTAACCAGTAACTATGGGGAAAAAATGAGTGGAAAAAAAACTATATTTGGCAACAGCATCTGGATTTTATTTACATTAAACATTTTACTGGCAATAAATTTTTCTCCTCAGAGCCCTCTTCTTGAAAATCAATCAGTGTTAATATGATCTCAGCTTTAATATCAGCCCTGTGTTCATTGTCAAGCAAACAGAAGGAGAATCAGAGAGGCTGCAATTAGCCTGGAGCTCTAAACATATGAAGGACGCATCTCCTCCTATTCAGCTGTAGGTCCGTGGCCCAGCATTTGCATGATTTAACATTTGGAGATGACAGGAATAAATAGCAGATCTCTCCACCCTGTAATTGCAGCCACAATCACTGGGCACTGGCATTTGCACTTAACCGATGCTCCCTCTTGTTACTGAGATGTGCCTGGCATTAAACAGCACAATCTGATGTGATCGCCGCTCACGGTGCTGGACCATCCACGAGGTCAGGAGGAGGGAGACACGATGTGAGGAAAATGAAAATTTCTTCCAATTGACTTTCTCTCTCTCTCTCACACACACACACACACACACACACACTAAGGTTCAGTCTGATTTTAGGCAGTAATCGCGTTTATGCTGGCAGTGTGATTTTTAGCCCCACAGTTATTACTTCATATATAGCCAATGTGTTTTGTTTTTTTTGTCTTCATCAAATTAATATATTGTCCACTTTCTAAGCTTGGATTAATTTAGTTTGCTTTGTTAATGTATATTTGAGCAATGTTTGCATCTGGCTGGACTTTTGCTTTTCTCTTTAAGGCTTTAACAGCAGACGAGGTTCATTAGTGTGTCTTGGAAAATCTGCTGAGTTTGACATTCGTATATGCAAATCACATTTTGACTTGTACGCCTCTGGTTATGCACTTGCCTAAAATACTGTGTATAAATTCAACAGCTCATAGACCAGTTCAGAAATATAAATATAAGTATATTACAGTATAAGTCTATTTTTCAACTTAAGAAGGTAAAATTTCTCAGATGATTACACATGCTTAAGAAACTACCTAATTTCAAAATATTGTGTATGAAATATGGTGTCATAATTTCCTATACATATATATATAGAGTTGAAGTCAGAATTTTCCCCAATTTCTGTTTAATGGAGAGAAGATTTATTCAACACATTTCTAAACATAATAGTTTTAATAATACATTTCTAATAACTGTTTTATTTTACCTTAGTCATGATGTAAATAAATAATATTTTACTAGATATTTTTCAAGATATTTTTCTATTACATTGAAACCGAAGCACCCGGAGAAAACCCACACAAACATGGGGAGAACATGCAAACTCCACACAGAAATGCCAACTGACCCAGCCGAGGCTTGAACCAGCGACCTTCTTGCTGTTAGTGCTACCCACTGCGCCACCGCACAGCCCACTTTTTAACAGTATTTCCTATAATATTTTTTCTTCTGGAGAAAGTTTATTTGTTTTATTTTGGTTAGAATAAAAGCAGTTTTTAGTTTCTTAAAAACCATTTTAAGGTCAATATTATTAGCCCCTTTAAGCTATATATTTTTTCGATAGCCTAGAGAACAAACCATCATTATACGATGACTTGCCTAGTTACCCTAATTAACCTAGGTAATCCTTTAAATGTCACTTTCAGCTGTATAGAAGTGTCTTAAAAATATCTAGTCAAATAATATGTACTGTGCTCATTGCAAAGATAAAATAAATCAGTTATTAGAGATGAGTTATTAAAACTATTATGTTTAGAAATGTGTTGAAAAAAAACTTCTCCATAAAACAGAAATTGGGATTAATTTGAACATTAATTTGGATTAAATATATATATATTTTAATTTTTTTTTCTTAACTAATTAGACATATTCCTCTGCATTCAGCACCGTCAAAGCAAATAACACAGCCATTATAACACAGTTCATAGTAACATCCTAGAAAACATCCTAAAACAAATCAGACCATGTTCAAAGTCACTCAAATCGCCTTTCTTCGCCGTTATGATCCTCAGATTCAGTAGATCATCTTGATCATTTCTACCATGCGATTGGCTGATTAGAAATTTGCATGAACGAGCAGACACACAACATGCCTAGTGAATATATATTCTACTAATTTCTTGTCTGCTCTCTCGGGAATTGAGCTGAGCACAAGCCTGTATAGTATCTTATATTTAATACCTGCAAAATCAGTAAGGAGCTTGAAATGGGCAACTTTTATATGTCCTTCTCAAGTGCTATTAAACGTGGTAAGTTATACGAGCAGACAGATGTCATCTTTCCTTCCGCCGCACTGAACCAGTCTGGCAGCGGTTACATTCTGACACTTAACATCTGCAGGGCCACTTTAGCTGACGCCGGCAGAATGCCTTCAATTTCCTCTGCGTTTGGTTATCTTGCCTATAAAAACCAAATCAGCATCAGCCGTATCTTGTGTTCTTTCTTGTCTGTATCAGTTTCAGTCTGGCTTCTCGTCCACTTAATTGGCTGTTTGACCATTGATTGGCCCAAATGAAAATTGTAGGGATGGCGGGAACAAATGGAGACACTTAAATGAAACCAAAATGACTCTTGGGAATTGGTTTGCATGTTTGAGGCTGAAAGAACCGACATGTTAATCTAAACCACAAGCTCAGTATGTGAAGTGCATACCTCCACTAACATGGCTGTGTTTGCATATTTATAGTAAATAGAGAAAACAGCTGCTGCGTTTGCTTTTTTTGTCAACTCAAGTTGTATACAAGAGATTTATAAATCATTTCAGTCATTCTAAGTAGTTTGTTGTTACATCAGCACTAGGAAAGAAATATGTATAGCGTATATAAGCATGTTATAATGTGTCCTATGTGATTCATTCTAGAATTGTTGGTACATTTCAAGCATTTTCTATTCATCTTTCTTAAACTGGTAGTATTTGGGTGGCACGGTGGCATAGTGGTTAGCACTATCGCCTCACAGCAAGAAGGTCTCCGGTTCGAGTCCCGGCTGGGCCAGTTGTCATTTCTGTGTGGAGTTTGCATGTTCTCCCTGTGTTCATGTGAGTTTCCTCTGGGTGCTCCAGTTTCCCTCAGTTCAAAGACATGTGCTATAGGTGATTGGATTAACTAAATTGGCCATAGTGTATGAGTGTTTTTGTGAATGTGAGAGTGTATGGGTGTTTCCCAGTACTGGGTTGCGCCTGGAAGGGCATCCACTACATATATAAACAAATGCTGGTATAGTTGGTGGCTCATTTCGTTGTAGTGACCCCTGATAAATCAGAGACTAAGCCGAAGGAAAATAAATAAATGAATGGTAGTAAATGCAGAAAATATATAATTTACAGTAAACTGAATCCATTATTAATGTAAAATAATACTCAATGATTAAATGTGATGGGAAACATTTGATTCTGTTCCATGATTTTGCATAAACCACTAACAGAACTTGCATTTTCTTCTTTTGGTGCGTTAGTTAAAGATTATAGCCTTAAAGCAGATTCCACATGGCCAACAACATAGGCTCATTCTGAAAACGTAGCCCTAAATACATTTCTGGAGATCGTGATGGATGTCACCAGAAGTGCTTATATGATGTATGACTTCATTTTTTTTTTGTGTGTGCTTACAAGCTGACCGCTTACCTCCGTATTGACGGCTTTCCCGCTGTTACCAGTTTGTCCAGTTAGCTCCCATGTATGTCCGTGGATGCAGATGCAGATAGGAGTTGACCACAATGATGGTGCTCGAGTCTGGCAAAAAACGGTCCCAGAAAGTGGGTAAAACAAAAACAGAAGCCAAAAAATAAAATAAACAGATAACAGGGTGAGAATGTGGTAAAATCTGACAACATAGTAAAAGGGTTGGGTTTAGGGAAGGAAGAGAGTGGGTCAGTCAGTCTGTCAGTCAGTCAACAGCAGCCTCTGGTGGATTTATGTGAGATCAGCAGGTGCGAATGGCACTCACAAGAGGAATTCGAGATCTGAAAAAGCGTACACAGCGGCCTCTGGTGGATTCGCAAAAACTGCAAAAAAAAAAAAAACGTAGCTCCTGAGATGGATTTGGCACTCTCCAGGAATGGCTTCGCTCTAAATTCAAACATTGTTTAAAAATTCAGTTTATTTGTTTTAAAATACATTTATAAACAGTAGCTTATAATTACATTTATTTACTAAAATATTTGTCAATGTGTTTGACATATTTATCTAAGACCATTGAATAATAAAGTTTCTCAAACTTTTGCCGATGTGGATAAATATGGCTGAAGAGACTGGAAAGACCTTGTTCAGTCTAGTGGAAGTCATAGAAAATGACTAAAACCACTTCAGCAATGTATGGAGAACTGTTTTTATGATACTGTAGCTTCAGTTGCTTCTGCTTTAAATACCTCATAAACATCCAATGAATCGGCGTTCATCCGAATGCTCTACAATGTCTGCCAAGATCTAAAGCGTCGGATATTTTCATTTCATGCCATCCAATGACCGATCCGTGTCCATCTCTGTGAATCCAGTAGAGCAAATGTTGGACTTTGAAACGCTGAGAGCTTGATTTGCACAGATTGGCTGCAGCCTCTTGTTACAACCTTTATGTGCCTGGTTCTGTCAGCGTTTGTAATTATTCCTTTGCGTAAACAGAATGCCAGTTTCATGCCGATGTTCTCATTAGACTCGACAGGGTTGGAGTGGTTTTGAAAGGATAACATTTAGCCACTTTGTGTTTAGAAAGTCAGGGGCGAAAGAGAACAAGAACGAGAGAAGTTGAGCAGCGTGTTGATATTCTGAGGCCCAACTATTGATGTGAGTCATTAAGCAGAGCAGATTCACTAGAATGTCAGTGTGCGTGCGCATGTGTGTTTGGGACGCATCAGGACACAAATAATAATAATGACATGGGTATGACATGGCTATTATAAGGCAAAGGTGAATTATAGGTGCGCTGCTGATGTCCACATTTTTTCCAAAAGGCTTATAAATCATGCATGTTTTTTTTTTTTCCCAGAAAGTGCACACATGATCTGCCAATGGGGTAAGCAAAATAATCTTGTTTTTCCTTTTGACATAAGATTATTTTGCTTACCCCATTGGCAGATTATTTTGCTTGTTTTAAGTAAAAACTTACTTCATTTTGGCATATTATTGCTGAAAACAAGACAATATGTTTTGCTTGTCTAGAAAATTCTTCTTGATTTAAGAATTGAGAGATATTTGGACTAGAAACAAGACAAAAAATCTAAGTAAGTAAAGCATTTTTTGCAGCGTGTGTGTTAGCATGTCTTTGAATGACAGGAAGACACTGTAAGTCACACGCGCACACACACTCACCTTTGATGGCAGATGCTCTGAATGTGTGATTTACATTTAATCTTAACATGCAGCGTTTTATTTGGAATGTGCATGAGTTTCATAAAGCGCTCCTGTGGCGCAAACATTCGTGCATGACACTGACAACACCAAGGTGATGAGTTTTATTCCCATTGAATCCATGAGCTGATAAAATGCAATGAAAGTAGCTTTGAATAAAAGCCTCTGCCAAATGCAGAAATGAAAAACGGGCTTGACTGATTGACTTAATAATGCTTGTCTGAAGCATTTATTGTGCGTGACCTCCAAAATCCTGACTCAACGTGGCGCACTTTTAAGCCAAGGCAAGATTATTTATGTAGAGCGCTTTTGTGCACAGTTACCATTCAGATATGGAAAGTTCTGGAAAGTGCCGCATGCATGTGAAAGAATAAAGAAGGAACATTTACATTTATATGAAAACATGGAACTGGCAAAAGTCAAGTAAACATAGACAAACATTTTTTTATACCCAGTGGAAATGTAAAGTGCTTCATGTGTGCAGTTTTCATGCATAATATACATTATAAAAATACATTTAAATATATAATCAATTAATTTAACTTCAATTTACAATTTAGCATCAGTTTAGCTACCTGTAGCAGGGGTTTTAAATATTTTAGATCCTATATATGCAAAATGTTCTTATTGTCTTGCTTAAAATGTTAAAGATAATTTTACAGTTTCCCATTGAAAACTGGTAAAACTTCAGTTTAAGTAATAATTACCAATAAGGGTTATTACCTGCTCATTATTAATGTATTGGCTGTTTATTCTAAAGTATGATCTTATTCTACATCCTTAATCCTATACCAAATACCTAAATCTAACTATTAGTACACAGCAAATTAGTAGTTTATTAAGGTTAATGTCTTGGTTTCGTAATAGTAAGAATTGTACCTTGAAATAAAGTGAAACCGATTTATTTAATCATTTAAATGAGTCTTAAATATTATTTAGAAAACATCTGGTTTCTTTATATTACAATTCTTAAAAAAATTTTAAAATTTAAAAATCACAAAAGCACACACTTTAAACTAATTTATTGTTGTTTTGAATTATTTAACTTATTTTATTGTCTAAATCAAATGTGTATATTTTCTTGCAATTATTTTCAATTATTTTACTCTCATTTAATGTATATTACATTATAATTAGAATTATTAACAGAATATTTTAATCTAATTTTATTTTAATTCTAATTAATCTGATGTCTTTTTGTACTCATAAATTCATATTTATTTATCTTAATGTAGTAGTATGCTAGTCGATGAGTCCAACCGACATTACCTAAAAACAACTACTACAACTTCACTAACCATTCAGAAGCTAGAATTTGTATTTATGTCCTCTCCATCAATGTCTGATTAAACATATAAAAGGTTGTCCACACTGTAAAAGGCGATTAGTTACTTTACCTAAAAGTAAGTAAATTCATTGCCTTAAAAGCAACAAGTTGACTTTACTTTGAAAAAAGCTAAACCCATTGACCATTTAATATTATGAATGCAGCGAGCTTTTTCAAGTAAAGTCAACTAATCACTTTTTTCAGTGCTCTTCTGGTCATTTCTTTCATTTCAGATGCGAGATTAGTTTGTTGGTAACTTGTTGTTTCTGGAGTGTCAGAAAAGCATATTAAAGCTCCGCCCTCTTCTACAATGCAGCTACTCATTTGCATTTAAAGAGACATGCACAAAAACTACATATTTCTTACATTCAGACCTAAATTACAGGCATATTCAATGCCATCTCATGCCAATTTGTAGATGTTTGATTTGGTAACTATTCGTATGAATTTGTACGATCTCATTTGAATAATTTAGTGCGATTTGCTCATCCCTCAGTGACGGTTGGGTTTAGAGGTGGGGTTGGGTGCCAGACCTCCTTTTAAAACTCGTACATTTTCGTTTACGTGCATGACTGAACTCAAATTAGCCACTAATCTGACAAAACATAAAATAGTTACGTCCCCTCGTGACATCACGCTGGCATATTTGATTATAAATGATCTGTAGGGTATTTTGAACTCAAAGTCCACAGTCATATTCATGGGGACATTTAAGATTCATATTTCATCGTGTCTCCTTTAGGACTATTTGCACATATTTATTAAAGAGACTCGTGCAAACAGAGAATGAGTCAGATGGAGGAGGCTGATTAAGAAAAGGAGATGCGCTGAGAGAGAGGCTAATGTAATAAAGCTGAACAATAATCTCATACTTCCTGTTTGATCTCTATGGGGGTTGAAGCTGCTTCGCAATAATGGAGCGATTATTATATTGTCATTTGGCGCTCAATTAATGTGGTGCAGGGCAGCGATTTCAGAGACAGCACGGCATGCTGATTGAATGTAGTGTGAATTCTGATCATCCTTTTAAAAGTAGGTGTTTGATCATCACAGTTTAATTAAATTTATGTTTGGCCTTCAAATCTTGTTTTGCATCTTTCCTTTATTCTCTTTTTTCTCTCTCTGGTCTGCCCTTTTTACCATAGCAGTCGCTGTGTTTTTTAAAAACACACACACTCATACATATACTGAAGCTATGGCGTTGACAAGATTTGTTCTCTTTCATTAACTTTCACTGCCTAAAGTGTGTTCCATTTGCAGAAGCACTTGAATCATTAATGCATGAGGTATTTTGACAAGAAAGCGGCCTTTTCTTTTCACCACATTAGAATTAGAGTGGCTGAAACGTAAATGTGAAGTGTAAAGAGGGTCAGAGATGGAGCAAAACACTGTTTTATTAAGCAGCGACAAAATGATGCCAGTCGACTTTCATCAATTGCGTTCTTTACATCCAGTCAGATTTTAGTGCTCTTAAAAAAATCATACTGAATCATGTGAAAAATTGACGTGATCTGATGTAACCTTTGTATAATATGAAGTATTGCTGAAGCTTTATACTCGGGATATTTCAATAAATGTGCAACCTATAAAGAATGCCTTGCTTATTCAGTAATGAATAGGATTCTTTTTGGGGTTAATTCTGGTTAGCTTCATACTCAATCAAATAGATTGCTGTCTTGTCTGCTAGATTAATAATCTAAAACAAAGATTTAAATCTAGCATGTTCCACTTATGAAGTAAAAAAATTGAAATTGGTCTCCATCCTTAATCCTATACCAAATACCTGAACATAACTATTAGTACACAGCAAATTAGTAGTTTATTAAGGTTAATGTCTTGGTTTCATAATAGTAAGAATTGCACCTTAAAAAAAAAGTGAGACCGATATATTTAATAATTTAAATGGGTCCTAAATATTATTTAGAAAACATTAAGTTCCTTTATATTACATTTCTTGTAAATAGAAATGTGTTTAAATAATAACTTTATTTTTGTTGATAATTGAGTTATTTTAAATATTTTTTCAATCAAATTTCTATATTTTCTTGTACTTATTTTCATTTATTTTAATCAAATTTATTTTATCCTCATTTAATGTATATCATATTATATTATATTCTTTAATTAATAACAGAATATTTAAAGCCAAATTTAATTTAAATCCAATTTTTTCGTACTAATAAATGCATATTAATTTATTTTAATGAAATGTAGCAGCATGCTAGTCAATGGGCCGAATCGACTTTACTTAAAAACAACTACATAACTATGACAGATAACATGAACCGATAACATAACAGCTTAATCAATGAAAACTATAACACTTTGTTTAAAATTATAATTAGTACGTGACGCACAATAAATGTGAACTAAAATCATATGAAATATTAATAAAAACATTTGTATTCATTTAAAATTGTTTGCTTTTGGTTAGTTTTAACTAAATATAATGAAAAAATGGATGCCCTTCCAGCTGCTACCCATCTCTGGGAAGCATCCATACACACTCATTCACACACATACACTATGGACAATTTAGCCTACCCAGTTCACCTAAAGCGCATGTCTTTGGACTGTGGGGGAAACCGGAGCCCCCGAAGGAAACCCACGCAAACACAGGGAGAACATGCAATGTCCACACAGAAATGCCAACTGATCCAGCCGAGGCTCGAACCAGCGACTTAACAAAAGTATATACTTTCATTTAGGAAAAAAAAACTGTGTATATGAGTGGCCTAGCCAGAGCCCAGACCTACAGTAAATCCTATTGAACATCTCTGGAGAGATCTAAAAAATGGCTGTACACGTCGGCGCCAGTAGCCTAGTGGTTAGTGCATCGACACATAGCACCAAGGTGCTCCAGCGACTCCAGTTTGATTCCCGGCTCGAAGTTCTTTGCCGATCTTTCCTCTGTCTCTGCTCCCCACACTTTCCTGTCTGTAAAATCTCTACTGTATTATCATCAAAGATAAAAAAAATAAATAAATAAATTATTTAAAAAAATTTAATAAAATGGCTGTACACCGTCGCTTCCCATCCAACCTGATAGGGCTTGAGAGGTACTGCAAAGAGGAATGAACAAAAATTCCCAAAGACAGGTGTGCCAAGCTTGTGGCATCATATTCAAAAAGACTTGAGGCTGTAATTGATATGTTATTGTTCATTTATTATTAATAATAATAAATTAATTGAATCCATTTTGAAATAATAACACTCCTGTTTTTCCTGGGAGTCTCTCCTATTTCGGACCCATCTCCCATATTGTTCTGTACAATCTACTGGAAAATTCCTCTGCTTTTTGATACAGTCCTCATGCGCACAGAACCCAACGCGCAACCATCTTCATATCCTTTTCAGTTCATGTACACCTTCCCCCCATGCTCTTCACTTTGCACACCAATCCACCACCCCCCCCCCCCCCCCCCCCCTTCACTTTGCATGCCACTGGAGAAAATCTCCCGGATTTTATGATCCGAATATTAGCAGGTGTGCTGTAATATAAACAAATGTGAAAAAAAGTGAAGCGCAATGAATACTTTCCAGATGCACTGTCCATTTCCAATTGATGTTTATATTATTTCAAACATAAAACAACATAAACTCCTAAACCATATAGAATCACCTTAGCAAACCCATCCCTCAGAGCCAAGTTTCATTAGTTTCTTTAATGTTGTGAGTATCTTTTAGCGCCCATCACTGCTTGGCACCCTTAATGTGCTCTAATCACACAAAATGTAAAACATCAGCACTTTCACACGAGGCCTCGTCTGTGTCACTTATCTCTGAATAACTCCCTGTAATAAATCATTCTGCCAGCAGATTAAGCCTCGGAAGTGTTCGCCGGGTCATCCATGCAATTACAGGATTTACTTCTTTCTCAAAAACGCAAATCACCACTTGCATCCGATATCAATCTGCCCTCAAATTCCCTCATTCCTGGCCACAGAAAGAAGCATCAGCAATGAATGGGAGCGGAAGACAGCGGCTGTAATAGACTCATTTCCAGCATTTAAGCATGTACGATCATCATCACGATGGGCTATTTAGGAGTGATTGAGACGGACGTGAAGCCGCAATGGGAGCCACATTTACTGTAATGGAGAGATTTTGGAGAGCTGTGCGACGTGCTGTTTTGCTGAATGAACGTCGCGTGTCTCTGAATGTTAAAAAGCCTCAGTAATTGTAGGGTTGGAGCAGCGTCCTGGGAGGCAGGATTTGTTTACTCAGTTTAAGTCATTGTGTTTGGATACAACAGTTTTTTTGCAAACCAAATAACATTTTGTGTCTATAGGCGTCTTTATTTTTTTGAGTTTTGCTTTAAAGGGGTGGTCCAGAGTGTTTTTTTAAAGGCTTGGTTGTGTTTATAAGATGCAAAGCAAAGTGTGCTCAGGCTTCATTTGTAAAAAAAAAAAATCATGTTATTTTTTCATATATCTTACTTTGATTATATACAGCTACTCATCTAATATGAAAACGACTGTCCTGGAATGTTGATTTATTATTCCTCTGATTTTTGTGGAAACTTTTTACTTTATATATTCGTGTATGTTTTAAGTTCAGCAGTATACGTTTGTCATAAATGTGTTTATTCTCAATTATGATCAGTTTAATCTGTTCCTTCTGAATACAAGCGTTTAAAAAAAACTTACTGAACCCAAACTTTTGTGTATGTTAGCATACAGATAAATATTTCACCCCCTTCAACGTTTGTTTTATATATTAAATGATACAAAGAGTTTAATAACCTCCTTTAATATATTCAAAAAAACATTTAAAATCTGGTTTATAGAGAATCAGATTTGTCATCATTCCGATTAGATTGAAACTAGCCTGTTTCCATTTGTGCCTACCATCTTAATGATCTGTTGTTTAAATGTGTTTTAACTAATTTTTTTAATCTCTTTTACAAAATGTTGGTGTTTTAGTTTAATTTGTAAATATTCTTTTTTTCTTAACATCTATATAACCTTGTCTATTTTAGTATTTTTTAACTATGTTTGATTATATAATTCTTGTATTGTTTTTTTTTTAGGTTGTTCAGGGACAACAGATGAAAAATAGCCTTCGGGCTAATTTTGGTGCATTGGCAGAAATGCTATGTAATGTACACTGTTCCTGCCAAATAAACAAATAAATAAAATAAAACAAATAAATGTTAATTCACACGTTCAAGCTCCAAAGATTATAAAAGGCCCTTGAAAATTAAAAGCTCTTAAGACTTCCAGAGCTTATGAAACCTTGGATTAAAGCATAGGCCAAAACATGACTATTGCCCCTTTCACACATACAGACCTTTCTGGAAAATTACAGGCAATTTTCCGGAAAGGAATCATGTGGGAGCAGGTCCTTTTTAAAAATACAGGTAAATTTGTTCTGGTAATTTTCCAGAAAAAGAAGTTGTAACATTACTGGTAATTTGTCGAAATGCTGCTCTGTGTGAACGCAGAAGGAAAAGAACGTGTTCGCGATTAGAACGTGCTGACTTGAGACGTCTACTCCATGTTTATGAAAATGAAAGCCTTTGAACATTTTTCCAGACTCATTTAGCTGCTAGATGTTAGTCAGATAATGTTTTCATGTTGCTTCTTAATGCAACTGTGCAAATAATTATCAATAAAATGGTTATGATAAACTGCTGTTTGTTTAAATTCAAGCTCTGCCGCATCACGTGTGGACGTGAAGTAGCCGGTGAGCACCAGCACACACACATATTATGTATCATCAATCATCAACAAAAGCCAAACCCCCTTCTGTGTTTACAAGTACACTGTAAACCCTAATGCTGTAACTAATTAATTGAGTTGAGTTCTATTAACTTAAATCATTAAAATTCGTTTATCTTAATTAACCTTGATGAGTATTTAGAACTTTTTCTTATTTTTGAGTTTGAAAAAATTTAATCTTTCAAGTAAGGTGAACAATTCTGCTGGGTTTAATTTATACAAAATGTCTCTTTAAAGTTTCATTAACTCAAAATCTGTCAGCCCAGTGATTTTGCGTCTGACGTCATCCAGGTTCACGTACGTGCTCATGCTTCATTCGTTTTTTTCAAGATGGCGGATCGGCATCGCTTCACACTACAGTAAGTAAAATATTTACAAATCCAAGAAATATTAAATGTATGTTTTAATTAATATAATCACAGTAACAGTTCAATGTAATGTAGAGTTAATCAGGGTGCGTTTACATGTCGTACATTACAGAAAACATGTTTAGCCTCAATTGTTGCTAACTAACGTTAACATTACTGTTTAAAAAGTTAGAATCAGTGCAACGTTAGCGTTAGTTGTAATGTGTTAACTCTGAATTTTAACAGAGTGTGATAAAGACAAAAATATTTAAAATCGGCAGATTACATTTTTCAAAAAATTTAAATCTTGGCGCGAGTATGCCTTTTCTCAGCCTGTGCTGAAGTTGTCATGGAGACGCGCGCTCTCACAACCGCATGTCATGGCGCTGCGCTGAACTCCATCCAGTATGTGAATGTGGTATTATCTTCGCGATCTGTAGGCACTTCGGAAACGAAAGGCGCAAGAAACGTAACGTTAATCATAACTCAAATGATCTCCGCCTAAACACTTAACGGTATTTTATAATGACGCGCAAAAACGTATTCTCAAAACTTAACTCTGTCACACGCAGCTTGTTGCTTGCTGATCCATGTATGAGGATAGCCTGACGGAGAACATTTAAGCTGCGCTCCTCACCTGAGCAGGTACAGAGCAGAGCTTCATTTTACACTACCACATTGAGGTAAAGTTGGTTTTATATTCATACATTCATTTAGTAACAACTTGTGACTCGCTCCATAAATTGTTTACCATGGTACTTTGTGTATTCGTTCTGAAATCACATGCAAGTATGACATGAAAACAACATTACACTAAATGCACTATTTTTTTTGACTGAACAATGTTGTACTTTGAAAGTCATTGGCTGCTAATATGATTTCACCATTAAGAATATGCAAAAATTACCTTTCTGAAATTATATTATTAAGGAGAAAGTCTGAATGTGTAAATATAAAACTAACTTTACCTCAATCACCAGGGGCCTGTTTCAGTAAGGAGGTTCAAACAACTCAGAGTTTAAACTTGAACTCTGAGTTGATTTACCAAGAGATTAAAAACTCAGAGTTTTCGGTTTCAGAACAGCTGATCTGAGTTGGGTCAATCAACTTCGAGTAGACCAACTCAGAGTTAAGTGCGCGCACCGTGACTTTAAAAAGGCATTATCAATGGAGCGCAGACATTACGAGTGACTATGGCAATATCTTATAAAAGAGATCACCATTTCTTTCTCCAGCTGAACTTGATGTTCTCATGCAAAGTTATAGCAAATATGAGTGTGTATATATTTGAAAAGAAGCAACCATCAGTGAAGAAGAGACAGTTAGCGTGGGAAAACAGCTGCTCAAGTTAATGCCTAATTTCACTTTTTAAGTATTTAAATATTTAAGTATAATAAAATAAGTAATGTAATTTGTGACGTTTATATTTTTTTTCTAAACTTTTTTATACATTTATTAGTTTTAAATGATTTAACAGTGCACTTGTGTGTCTGCCTTTTTTATTGATCAAGTGATAGAGGTTAATATAACATTTAGAAGGTAAGCAGTACTAAAAATAATTTTTAGAAAGAATAATAATCCCATTAATCTAGTTACAGTGCATGTCGAAGGTGAATTTAATTTAATTATTTATTAAAAAAGGATAAGCCATTCTAGTACAGTTCTTCTGTGTGTGACTAAAATGTAGGCAATAGCTATGTTTCCATCCAAATATATTACATAAATTTATGTGCAAAACTGGAATATTGCATAAAAGATGCGAATAAAATTCCATCCAACGAGTCAAAGAGAAAAAAATTGTCACTTCCTGATTAAACTGGCACCAAATATCAACAGTAAAAACAGAATTTACTGTGGTAGAAGAAGCTGCGTCGTTTATTTAGCCTAATTAATGTACTTGCGCCTCGATGTCAGAAGACAATGCTGAAACACAATGAACACGTGGGGGCGTCTGAAGCCATGAGACGCGGAGACTCTTGACACGCACCAGACGTTCGGAGGTAATTAATAATATACACTAATACTGAAACAGTTAAGGCATTTTAGAATGACTAAAACAATATTTAAGACGTGTTACAGTGTGCCCAGCCTGCTGGTTTGTCCATTTACACACATTTTCATTATCATATGATCATGATCTTTTTTTTAATGTACATACTGTAATTTGTTCAGTAAAAGTTTTTCCATCTAAGTTTATGCGCACATTTTCTATCGAATAAAAGTTTATCCTACTCAGTTATGCGTGTTTATTATGCATATTTTAAAAAGTTATGTGCATCATGACGTTTCTATCAATCGTTTTTATGCACGTATCCAAAATGAGCATTAAAATAGGTGTGTGGAGACGTAAGGCTAAGGCGAGAAATACCGCTTCATCATTAAAAAAGGGGAGGAGACAGACAGAAACTCTGAGTTTAGTGAATAAAACCTGCTTCTGACCAGGTTAGATTCACAGAGTAAGTTACCACAGTAACTTACTCTGAGTTAAAGTTACCTCTCTTTCAGAAACAGGCTTGACTTACCCTGCTTTCTAGAGTTTAACAAACCTGCCATTTTGAAACGGAAAACCCAGAGTTTCTCTCATTTCAGGGTTAAAATACTCTGAGTTTTCAGTTAACCTCCTTTCTGAAACAGGCCCCAGCACTGATCAACACTTAATATTTCCTAGCGCTTAAGACGACATCTCTGCATATCAATGATTACCTGATTAATGCGATTAGTTAAATGAGTTTAAATGTCATTTAGGTCAAATGTATTTTAAAGGTATGATAAAAGTTTTTTTTTTTTCAATCTATTTTTTAAAATGTTTACTCTGGAGAGAATATAAACAGCCTAAAAAACAAAGTATGCATATCTATAACACATTAATACAAAATTATGTTATTAAATAAAATAATAACAAAACAAAATATTCAAGACGTGGTAAACAAGACATAGTTTTCTGATGTGCAAATTTTGTAGCTTAAAATATATTTATATCTTAAAAATATAAATATTTTAGTCTATATATTTTTACATCATTAGACAATAAGGTAAGTTTTGTTATTTCTAGCTTTTAAAATCAGGCCTTAAATTTCTTTGTCGTCCTATTCAGTTTTAGAAATTTCAATACTGTTTAAATTAAATCTGTGTTCATCAAATCAAAGCAACTAACATGATAATCAGCTCTATTGCTAACCGTTTTGGAGGTTAACGTTAGACATCATGCAATTGTACTACTTCCACTCTCAGCTAAATGACACTGTGACTTTGTGTACATACAGAATTGAAGGTCGGGTGTTGCTGACTACAGATAGGAACTACAAGGAAAGTGAAACTTCAGCTAGACCTTGAGTTCAGTTTACAACATGAAGATCCTGCTTTCAACATCTGATCAACACCTGATTTTCATCTGAGGTAAAAAATAGATAAGTAAATGAAACATAATAATAATATTAATACATTTTTTTTTAGAATTGTATATTTTGTGGTGTGGGTTTGTTTTATGAAATTCTCTCTTGTTTCTTTTTGCTGTTTGCAGAGTACCAACATGTTACAAATGAGAATTTTCCCCACAAATTCTTTGCACAACTGGACCACCACCTATTTAATTTGATGACAATTTCAAGGCAAACAGCATCCAAAACTGGCAAGACAGCAGATACCCTGGCTAATCTTTTAAAGGTTTATGATGAGCAGGTATGTTTGGGGTCACGTGTTAAAGTATACATTAAAATATAATTTGAATTTTTTTTTTTTTTTAATTGATTTAAAATCATTTATTCATCATTTATTATACTTGATTTCCAGGAACTGCATGATGTCAGTTCATGACGGACTACTCTTATCAGAGGTCTTTTGGTCTTGCTGCGTGAGCGTGACTTAAGATTCTTTAGGAACACCCTGGTAAGACTTCATTCATTCTTTTCACAATTAGGCATGTTTAATGAAAAGATGAAAGTTTTGAAAACTTTTACTTAACATATTTGTAATCACGAATAGTTGATGAATCATATAATATTGGCTCAGTCATTTTGATACTGTCCTTACATTAATATCCTTGAATCATATTTTTAGATTGATAATCCTGCTGACTGAAGATGCTTTATTGGCCCTGCATTCACTGAGGGTCTCTGTTGTCCTGAAGAATGAATTGGACACCACCCACAGCACACTTCCAGACCTTTCTTGTCTTGTATGGATTAATGTATGCTCTTCACATAATATATAGTAAAGGACTTTGAACTTGTGCAAAAAGTTTTGCTTGGCATGGATGATGGAAAATAAAAAGTCTCGTAGCATGGAAACCTTAAAGAATGAGTTGATTGTTTTTTTTTTTTTACTTAATAAAGACTGTGTCTGGGGTAGTAACTTCAAAACATTTATTTACCTTTAATTGGTAAGTATGCATTTTAGTATATATAGGGATAGTTTGTCCAAATGTAAAATTCTGTCATTTACTAACTCTTCACTTGTCCCAAACCTGCTTGAATTTCTTGCTTCTGTTGAACACAAAAGTTAAGTAAAGCTGACAACCTGTAACCACTGACTTTCTAATAGGAAAACAAATACTGTGGAAATCGGTGGTTACAGGTCTCAGCTTTTTTTTATATATATATATCTGCTCTCCGTTAAACAGAAATTGGGGGAAAAAATAAATGGGGGCGCATAATTCTGACTTCAACGATATATATATATATATATATATATATATATATATATATATATATATATATATATATATATATATATATATACAGTTTCTGTGTAGTTTACACTAAACGAGTCACTTCACAGAATGTGCACTTATTATTTTTTTAACGAATGCCTTAAGACTAAGTTTTACACTTATTAATGTATTATTAAATTTTATCAAACTTATAGTTGTTTTTTCTTGAGGCTCTTATGTCTGATATCATATTTACATTGTGGGTAATTTTTATTAATTTCAGAATAGTGTTCATTTTCAATCTCTTTATGTCTAATAGTTTTTATCGTTTTAAGACATTTGTAATTGCATAGGAGACAAATTTGAAAGTACTGTTGGACATTTTTTCTTTAAAAATAAATGTCTAAAATGGTATTGTCTGTGTGTTTTAAATTACAGATTTATTTTGACAGATTTATGGGGTTTAAAGATTAAAATAATGGCTAATTTTATTTGTGAAACTGACGATGGAGAAGTTAATTTTAAAAAATGCTATCAAAATGTATGAGCTGGGTGATTTAAGTATTTAAAGTTGAAAGAAATTAAAGCAATTAAGTTAATTGGTATTAAAATGTATGAGCTGGGTGACTAAGTATTTAAAGTTTGGAAAAATTAAAACAATTAAGTTAATTGCAATTAAAACGTATAAGCTGAGTAACTTGGGTATTTTAAGTTAGGTGAAGTGTCTTGCATGAGTACAACAAACTCAAAACTTAATGTTTCTGTTTACTTAAAATAGATAATTTCATAACTTAAAAAATTTGACGTAACTGATTACCTCAAATTTTTTGAGTTTTGTCAACTTATTCGGGATTACAGTGTATAACAGATACAAGACTCAGCAAAGAGTGTGTGAAACTGGAATATATATAGTCTATGTAATCATTGAGAATGACCATTACGTGTGTAATCAGAAAGATTAAGGAACTGGTGTGCATGCGGTGCATGATGTTATTTGTATTCCAGTTTAGTGACAGATTTTTAGTTCTTCAACAATCTGCAAGCATTAGATCGCTGGTGATCATGACACCAACACTGGGTTTGTCCATATTTGACCCAACATTAGGTCATGACAACACAACATTTTTTTAGTGTACATAAATTGTTCATGAACCTAGAATTTACTTTTTAAAAACCATACATTACACTCAAAAAACATTTGCTTTTTGTTCAAATCACTTAATCAAACTGAGCTCAAACAA
Source organism: Danio rerio (assembly GCF_052040795.2). Classification (NCBI taxonomy): domain Eukaryota; kingdom Metazoa; phylum Chordata; class Actinopteri; order Cypriniformes; family Danionidae; genus Danio; species Danio rerio. The sequence goes on along the minus strand of NC_141036.1, from coordinate 47,989,587 downwards.
CACAATTCTTGATATTTATTTGGGGACAACTTGATTGTTTTATGTTCAATCCACTTAAATTTGTATAAACGAATAAGGTAGGTTAGGTAAGTTAGGTAGTCTGGTCGCCTTACAGCAAGAAGGTCGCTGGTTCGAGTCTCGGCTGGGTCAGTCGGCGTTTACTGTGTGGAGTTTGCATGTTCTCCCTGCGTTCGCATGGGTTTCCAAAGACATGCGGTATAGTTGAATTGGGAAGGCTAAATTGTCCATAGTGAATGAGTGTGAGTGAGTGTGTATGGATGTTTCCCTGTGATGGGTTGTAGTGTGCTGGATAAGTTGGTGGTTCATTCCGCTGTGGCGAACCCGGATTAATAAAGGGACTAAGCCGAAAAAAAAAATTAATGAATTAATAAGTTAACTCAATTCCTTCATGCTGTCCCAACAGAAATCGATTATGAGCATTTTTTACTCACCAATGTCCACATATTAGTGCTTCAGACAGTCTCCCTATGTTTCACACTTGTGGCGGTTAATAAAACGGGCATGCGTTGTCAAATATCAGAGGAATTACCGTACCCTTGAGCTGTAATAGAAAAGTGAAATACACCAGCTAAAGCCCTGAGCTCAACACAATGGTGTAGCATTCATCACAGTAAAAGTCTCCCAATGCTTTTGCCCTTTTAAGATGGTTTGTTTCAGACACAAAAGCGGAAGGTCAGCGTGTGTAAAAGGGAACACGATAAAAGACTTGACAGTATATTTTCAGTGATGACCAATTATTGTCTGTTTTTTTTTCTTTCTGCAAATATCGTAGATAATGAAGGTGAAGCTAATAACAAAAGAAGCTATTTCCTCAAACCGTGAGTTCTGTCATCCCTGCAGAGGTGGCTAATACGGCGGAAAAGGCTGCGATTAAAAACTGCCATAGGTAATCATGGATCATTATAGCTTTGCACTTCAGTGACCTCCTTGTGCTATAGAGCATCATGTAGACGGCCCTTTCTGATCATCACTAGCTCATCAAAGTGTGACCCTTTCTGCAGACCTGGGCCCCATGCTGTCCAGTCGTTGTGTCTCCTCTTTTGCTCTTCTGAATTGTGTGCACTGTGGAGACAGAAAAAATACAGCTTTTGTGGTGCTAGTGTTTGCGTCAGCAGTTGCTATCTGTAGATACTGTACAATTGAAACTTAAATTACTGATATCTTTGATTAAAAGCAGCAATACTAAAATGACTCCCATTCATTCATTCCTTCATTTTGATTTATTATTATAAACCACCAGAGATAATATCAGGGGGCCCAACCTCCTCCTACCCCCAGCTCTTCATCTTCAGATTAATAGAAAGTCAGCAGTAACTCAAATAACCAAAACAACTGAGGTCTGCAGAAGAGCATCTCTACAGCTAAGGCACATCCAACATTGAAGCAGATGAGCTACAGCAGCAGAAGAAGAGCTCTCTGGGTGCTGTCAGGTAAGAACAATGAAACTGAGACTACAGTTTCCACTATCTAACCATTATTGAACAACAGAATACTGGAAAATGATGTCTGTTGTGATTATATATATATGACATAAAACAACATGAAAAGCTGGTAAATGTGGTGTAATCATGTGGAGGACATTTTCTTGGCAGACATAGTATCAATTGAGCATCATTTAAACACCAAAACTTTCCAGGAATTTTTGTTGTTGTTGACATTATTCCCTAATGATCACAGTGTTCCCATCTCATGATGGCTTCTTCCAACTGGATAGATGATGGTACATAATGAATAAATTGACTTTTTAGCTTAGCAACCCCAGAAACTTGAGAGCCTTTTGCACTCTACATTTTCTGTCTTTTAAATAGTCTAGATCAGAGATGCTCAAAGTATCTGTGGGCTAAACTTGGCCCATTGTAATAATTTATTTGTCCCACCATCCTATCTGAGAAAGAGTGAGAATGATAGAACGGGTTCAGAGGTTTTATTGCTAAGCAAAAAAAAAAAAAAAAAGCAAACTGAAATTAAATGTTTCAATTAAATGTAAATGCAAATGCTACTGCTGCACGAAATTGAAGAAATTACACATTACGATATTTTTTTTTCTTGCAAATTTCTCAGATGAGTTAAATGTTTATAAAGAATTTATAGTTATTGGTTGGGAAGATTCTATATAGGAGTGCATAACATTTAATATTCTGCACACAACAAATTTTGAAGTGTTAATTTCACTCTCAAAGGGGGAAAATTAACACTTATTCAGTGTTTATATAGGTCCACACTAAATAGAGTTAAAATTAAACTTGAAAAAGAGTATTTTTTTACACTTGCAGTGTTTAAAAACGTTTAAAATTGTGTTTTCTGCTCTCTTTCCTTATTTGCACAAAATAAATGTTAAAACTACACTCGCAGTGTTAATATCTTAACACTAAGAGTGTTCTTCTTGACTCGCAGTGTTAATAGCTTAACTCTAAGAGTGTTCTTCTTGACTCGCAGTGTTAATAGCTTAACTCTAAGAGTGTTCTTCTTGACTCGCAGTGTTAATAGCTTAACTCTAAAAGTGTTCTTCTTGACTCGCAGTGTTAATAGCTTAACTCTAAAAGTGTTCTTCTTGACTCGCAGTGTCTATAGCTTAACTCTAAAAGTGTTCTTTTTGACTCGCAGTGTTAATAGCTTAACTCTAAAAGTGTTCTTCTTGACTCGCAGTGTTAATAGCTTAACTCTAAAAGTGTTCTTTTTGACTCGCAGTGTTAATAGCTTAAATTTAAAAGTGTTCTTTTTGACTCGCAGTGTTAATAGCTTAACTCTAAGAGTGTTCTTCTTGACTCGCAGTGTTAATAGCTTAACTCTAAGAGTGTTCTTCTTGACTCGCAGTGTTAATAGCTTAACTCTAAAAGTGTTCTTCTTGACTCGCAGTGTTAATAGCTTAACTCTAAAAGTGTTCTTCTTGACTCGCAGTGTCTATAGCTTAACTCTAAGAGTGTTCTTCTTGACTCGCAGTGTTAATAGCTTAACTCTAAAAGTGTTCTTCTTGACTCGCAGTGTTAATAGCTTAACTCTAAAAGTGTTCTTCTTGACTCGCAGTGTCTATAGCTTAACTCTAAGAGTGTTCTTTTTGACTCGCAGTGTTAATAGCTTAACTCTAAAAGTGTTCTTCTTGACTCGCAGTGTTAATAGCTTAACTCTAAAAGTGTTCTTCTTGACTCGCAGTGTCTATAGCTTAACTCTAAGAGTGTTCTTTTTGACTCGCAGTGTTAATAGCTTAACTCTAAAAGTGTTCTTTTTGACTCGCAGTGTTAATAGCTTAACTCTAAAAGTGTTCTTTTTGACTCGCAGTGTTAATAGCTTAACTTTAAAAGTGTTCTTTTTGACTCGCAGTGTTAATAGCTTAACTCTAATAAGAGTGTTCTTCTTAACACTAATAATGTTCATTATAGTGTAGGATGATATTTAAATGTATTTTTAGTTATATAGATTGTTGACTGCATTACAGAACAGTTTGCATTCATCAGTTAAAAAAAGAGTCAAAACAGTGTACAAGTTTCAACTTTTATTTTTAACAATGCATCTTAAATGCAGATAAATTTATTAAAGAAAAATATGCTAATTAAATAAACAGTGTTTTGTTGTTTTCTGAAGAGTAGAAATGTATTCAGGTATAAAGTAATAGAGTAATCAAATGTAAAATAATACTGCATAGTCTAAAACTAATCGTTATTAAATTTACAAAAGTAACAAATAGTACTTTTTATGCCTGAATGCTTTTAAAATCCTCACAGTCACAGTGCTCAAAGAACACTTCCGAAATGAAAAAAAATCATAATGCCGACTTAACATTGTGTATACCTTCGATGTGACTATTACAAATTATCACATTGCGATATTGATGCTGAAACGATAAATTGTGCAGCCCTAGTAATGCTGTCACCCACCAAGCAGAGGACTATGCAGAAGACATGGCGAGCAAATTAAGATAAAAACTGTAACTCCATTCTGTTGTAAATAATATTGTTTTTGTTTTTACTGTAATGTTCATTATATAATGTAAACAAAAATATATACTGTATTGGTTAATATAAAGCTATATTTTATATTTATTTTTAAATATGAAATAATTTAGGAAATTACTCATAGCAACTATAAATACCCTTGGCACTAACCTTAATCAAGTTTGGTTTTTGGCCCTTCGTAAGAAAAAATTGGGCACCCCTGGTCTAGATAAAAACAAATTTCACAAAAAAGCTAGAAAACAATAATCACTTAGGCTATTAGTGATAACTTATTAGTTTGTACAATTTTTAAGTGGATTGAACATAAAACAATCAAGTTGTCCCCCAAAAAACTTAAAGAATGGTGTTGTTTCAGCTCATTTTAAATAAGAAGTTTGAACAAGCGCAAATATATATATTTTTTGAGTGTACTAATGTTACACATCTCTGTTTCCCATGAAACATGAGGTGTCGTGTCATTGAGCTCACTGTGCAGCAGTTGCATCACAGATCAGAGTTATTCTGAATTGATTTACAACCGCATGGAATCTTTAGCAACAACACGTCAAAGCGCATTGATGAAATGAGTGAGATAATGCATTCGGTGCTCCCCGCGCGTGGATGGAGAGAGGCAGGACCTGAGGGTGGGACATGAGTATCACGCGTTCGCTCATGCTCCTGTGTTTCGCCTACCAATTCAACCACAGCACTCACACATTGTTCCTGCGAGCCGAACGGGCGCATTAACACAGCATCCAGCATCCCTTCAGCACACCTTCATCATATCACGTGAATCTGACAAAAGCGTCCGGAGAAAAGCTGAAGAGCAGGACACAACAAACCTCCGAAGCTTTGCGCGACACGGCGGTCTTTTTTGTCTGACTTCATGGGACGTGGTTTTATTTCGAAGAGGGGTTAAAGACCTACAAGTCGTCGTCATATTGTCTGTTTGCGCGCTCGAAGACAATGTTTTAGAGCAAACAACGGCGCGCGCGCTTCTCTTTAAATGAGCTCGGACTGGAGAGCCACTGGGAAGCCAAGCAAGGAACTAACTTGAAATCCGAAAGTAAGTATTTCACTTTATGGCTTTGTTGACATTTCACTTGTTGTGTGTTTATTTGTAGTACTACTATTAGCTGACAAGATTTTGTGGCGGGTTTTTGTCGTTTTTTTGACGGGTCAGGTGCAGCCTGCTTATTTGTCTTCTGTTGTGTTGTGTATTACTCCCCCCTTTCCTTCTGCTTCAGATCAAAGTAGTTCATAAACATACTGTATTTTTCTAAACTTAAAGTCAAGTCCTATAAGAGACCGTCTCATTTGCACTTATAAAATAATTAGTGCTTTTGTTTTGTATGTGTGGCCTATAATCAAATTTGCTTAATTATTATGTCATCCCATCACCCTCATTTAAACACAGAAAATTAACGTGATTTTTTCGAGCAAATTTAGAAACAAGTGTTGATCCAATTGACAATAAGCCTATAATAATAAAGCTGAAATCGAATAAAGCCAATGTATTAGGGTTACTGCAGGCTTTAATAATTTCTTTAATAGTTATGGAGCACACAGTGTGCTTCTTGAATTTAAATCTAGAGATTATAGTAAAGGATTGTGCTTCATTTAAGTTGTTTTCATTGCATTTTATTTGGTATTAAAAATTTTATTAATTATAAATTTTAATGATACATTTTCCTTTATTAAAAAAAAAAAGTCAGTTCAGTGTTAACATCATAGTCTGGTCAGCTTTCTTTTTTAACATGTCTGGTTTGTTAGATTTAAAATAAAACACAAACCTTCTTGTTCAGTAAAGGCCAGTATTGTAATCAGAGGCTCTGAAAATTCCATTTAGCCTCGCAATTTTATTTTCTTATACACCCAAATTGGTTTTTCTACAGTAAATCATGTAGATCTTATGGTCGTGATTTCCCCACTGTATCAAATCTTTACTACATGATAGGCAGCAAGCACATTTTCTAACCTACAAGAATGACACATTTATGAAACAAAATGAACTGAAATGTTGCTTTTTCCACAATATTAAAAATGATGAAATGTTCAAATAATGATGCACTATTCAAATATCATCAATTACAGTACAATTTTTTTAATGATCCTTAATGGAAAAATATGCTTTATAGTGGCTAGATGGTGAGGTTACATCTTCTTGCAAACACTAATGGGGTCACGCTAACAACATGCCCTTTGGTTACTCACCTCAGTTTCTTTATTATTATTATTCATCCAGTCATAAATAATATTTTGGTCATTTCTCTATGATATTTACTTGTTTGTTAATAGCGGTTACACAATTTCCCTTAAACTGCATTTTTATGCATTGCATTTTTCTGTACCAGCATGCAAGACCGTTTTCCTACATGTGGTTTACTGCTGTCTTCTGAAAAATGTTAAGGCATTCGCCATCTGAATTACATGCGTGCCTAAATAATTGACATGCATGAATGATTAATTCAGACATAAACCTGAGCATGGTTTTCATGGGAGTACAGGAGCTGGCCGTTTGCCGCTCACGCTTCTAGATGGCTATTGAATAAATCATCGTTGTAGAACTGACAGGGAGTGAGCCTCCGGCACTGTGAGCTCATCACACCCTCTTATTCATATTAATGCTTTTAAAAAGGCAAAGTCTCACCAGACCTAGAGGCAAATTTAGGATTTTTTTCCCCAGAACAGTGTCACATGTGTGAAGGGGTGAAGGAACATCGTTTCAGAGGTGAACATTGTCCATCTACTATGAGCTACAATTTTGTTGTGATCTGTTATAGAATGCTTAGGTGGCATTTTTATACAAAAATTTCTGACCTAAACTTAAGGTTTGTGTTGGCGGATTTTCTTAGAGCATGACTGAAATTATAATGTCTAATAATTTGTATTATAGGACTAGCTTGAGTTAGATTTATATCTTTCATCCATATGATTCATTCATTTTCCGTGAAAAACATAAGTACGTTTATTGCAATATCAAAATATTCATGTTTTATGTATTCCAACACTGAAAAAAAAAACAAAGTTAAGGCAACTCAAACCCTTTGAGGAAACCATTTGCAACAAACCATTTAAAGTGAACTGTGAACTTAATCCATTTGAGTAAACGAAGCAATTTGAGCACAGTAAAACCCAATAAATGAAGAGAACTCAACTCAAACCGTTTTAGGAAACCGATTACTAAAAACCATTTGAGTTTAAAAAAAAACTGATCTGATTACTGTGAACTTACTCCATTTAAGTTGAAGTACTGAGGTATTTAATGAACTAATCACCTTTAACACTGAGTTAAAAAATCTTCAAATGAATAGAATTAACTTTCGGTCAATTTAAGTTAACTACACTCATTTCATCAAGTTGACTGTTGGGTTTTACAGTGAAGTAAGTTATGCAGTTGGGTTAATTTGTTCCCCACTGATTGTCATTGTATTGACATAAATGGTTTAAAGAATTTCAAAGATGTACTTTTTTGTAGGGATTCACATTTTGGCTTATATGAGTTACTAATAAGTCTTAATATTTGGAAATTGGAAGCCGATAACCGATATACAGGGTATTAGATAAACATTTTCTAAGCCTAATCTGAGAAACAAGCTGATTTAAAGGTGCAGTTAGTAGGGGTGTCACGATTTCAATTTTTAATCGAAATCGATCGAAATTTATGCTCAATTTTGATTATCGAATCAAAAAATAGAATCGTCGATGCTGCCACGCCCCCATGTCACGTCAGCTTGGCTTGCCAAGCGGGAAAAAAACAGGCTTGTTGAAGTGCTTGTTAAACTGCAGAAGCAGGAGACCCGTCGACAGAGCTTAAACCCTCTCCTCTTTCAATAAAGTCGCCGGTGTGGAAGCATTTTGGATTTCCAGTGAGTTATGTTGACAACGTTCGTGTTGTCGACAAAAAAAAACACAGTTTTGCAAGCTCTGCTATGTACGTATTACGTACGGTTCGTCCGATAGACAACACCGGCATCGCGATCCTCCGCCCGCCCCCGTTGCAAATCCGCTCACGAAAAGTACACACTAAGGCCCTGTTTACACTGTCTTTGTTTTTAAATGGCATTTTAGAACAACAATTTGACATCCACAGTGGCGTGTAGCATTTCTGAGCAGCCCTCCTTCCTCTCTACCTCTGAAAATGCACATCACGTGACCACACAGACACAGACAGCCATGCGCTCGAGACAGCAGGTCCAGGCAGTCAGAGGACTGCTTCAATCTTTCACTCACTTGTACTTACTCATTTTAGCGAACACCTCAGATACTGTTGGCTGGTTCCTGTTGGTTGTGCGTCTTTTTTACCTACGCCATTATAACGACACAGATCACTGCCTATTCACGAGTCCCGCAGAAAAAAGTGATTGACAGGTGGTAATTATGTGTGTAACTTGCCTTTATTCATTTACTGTATGATTTGTTTATGGGTAAAACAAAGACCATACAGGTCAGGTAGTTTAAACGGTAGGCTACAAATAATTAATTGGTCATTAATTAATTAATTAATTATTTATAATCGAAAATCGAATCGAATCGTGCCTTTAGAATCGAAAATGTAATCGAATCGAGGATTTGGAGGATCGTGACACCCTTAGCAGTAAGTGATTGTCTTCAGAAACATCTTTAATTGTGCTGGTTGAAAGTCTCTTCGCATTCCAATGTAATGATTAAAGTGAAAGATCTAAATGTGTTTATATGTGTTTTAATATTCTGGGTAAGGCATAAGACTAAAAAGTCATCCAATTAAATATTATCAGGCCGGTAATTCCCATGATTCTGATAATTAACCCAAACTGTCTGTCAGTATTTGTACATCTGCGCAGCCGTTCACACAGATCCGCCGTGGACACAAGTGACAGCGGTAAAAACAAATGCTGAATCAAAACTTTTTAAAATCCTGAATCAATATTGGAGTTACTTTTGCACGCTGGAGGAAGGACGACACCATGGCTGACGGATTTCTTTTCAACACTTTCCAGACAATAGCAGTATGACTGCCAATATGTTGAATACACTACTTTTTTGTGTTCTACTAACAAAATGAATCCATACATGTTTGGCACAACATGAACAAGTAAATTATAGCCGAGCTCTATCTCGCACAGCACTGTCTTTACTATTGACCTAAGTTGATAAATGCTCTGTGCAGCACATGATTCAAGCAATTGGTACTGTTTTTTATTGCTTTTGATGCGTTCAGCGATGTAGCTCATATGAAACTGTATGTCATCTTTTATCAGTTTGGCAAATCTGTAATTCCACCATGACCACAGAATTGAGTACGGGCAGGAAAAACCTTTCAAAATGCAGTTAAAAATTCGATCTAATTCATGTATCTAAGTTGTTTTTAATTGTATATTTATTGTTTATTAATGGAATGTTCTTGCCATGAAAATAGCCTTTGTTGCTGACATGGCAATGAATAAAAATTCATCATCATCATCATCATCATCATCATCATCATCATCGTGCAGTTTAATCACTGAATGCATTTACTCACAGTCTGGAACCCCGCAGTTAGGGATCAAAATGCCTTGATCAGGCTTGATATCAATGTTTGAAATTGACTCAGGGATCTATAGTATTGTTTTTTTTAACACATAATTGGCACTATGGGTGCATGATTAATCGAAAAAAAGATCTCAATTCTACCCCCTCACGATCTTAATCCAGCATCTTTATGATTCAGCTAATTATATTTAAGTTCAGGAGAGGCATAAAGGCGAGTTGCACAAGTCTTCTCATTGTTTTACATACATACCTCCAAATGGTGTTAAAAATCACATACTGTATTTTTAAAGTATACGTAATTCTAGTGCTGCACGATTCTGGCAAAAATGTGAATCACGATTTTATTTGTTTTTTGCTTAAAATCAAGATCACGATTTTTTTACGACTCTGTAAATGTAAAATAAAGGTTAATATTATTAGGCTATTATTATGGTTAGTTCTTAAAAATAAGTTTAAAAACAATAATAATATTAGGCCTGAGTGTAGCTCTACTGTTGCTTAAAATGATAAATTTTGTATAGTCATTATGGTGGACTTGAACAGACTTTCAATGTGTCCTGTTTGTTAATTCACAGTAAATGATGACATCAGAACACAACTATTCATAATTATAAAGTTTATTTATTATGATTAAGGCGTGCTTGTCATCTGTTATTGACAACATTATTAGACCATTTGTTGTTTTTACCGGTAAAATTTGAATTTTGTCATTATCAGATTCCTTCTTGCATTATATTCAACATTATATAGGCTAGGGTTGTTATACTGTTATAATAATAGCCCACTCATGGTAACCTTTATTTTACATCTACAGAATCAAAAAAAAAATAAAAAATCTGAGAAAAACGGGATTCTCATTTTAGCCAGAATCGTGCAGCCGTGTGTATATGCAATAGTCACATTGCAGGATTAGATTGTTTTAAAGATTAAAAGATAAAGATATTATTAAATGTTATTTTTATATTATTGTATAAAATTATTATATGTTATTTTACATTTGATTTGTTCAATGTTTGTATTTGGATACTGTTAGACTAGCAAACTCCCTTAAGCATCTCTTATTTAACTTTTATTTTTCCTTGTGTTTATACATGCTTGTAATTTATTATATTTTATGCAGATGCACTGCATAGAAAAATAACATGCCAGTCTATCTAAATTAGTGAACTTCTTCCAAATAGAGCCATTCAAATCATCTTGTGAAATTATATTCATATCTCAGCAAAACGAAATGCTGCAATATCAGATTTTTCCAATATTGTGCAGCCCTAGCGTGCTTAGACTTGCAATACAACAAGGTTGATAAATCCATATTTACATGTACAAAACTCACTCAGTGTTGCAGTAGTTTCCCCTCAGAAAGCAGTGTAGAGAGTGTTGGCACTTGGCCCCCTTTTTTTGGGGTCTTTGACATCAGCAGTGGAGATCAGCTCAAGCAGCGCAGCTTTTGTTTGGGTGGGCTTCCCAGCTCATGTTTGTGGATTTTTTTTTCCCCTGTGTCAAGGTCGACTCGCTGTGATACACATGCTAGCCATTTCCTGGTGCATGTGGAGTTTCTCTCTTGGAGATCACAGCTTACAATCCATTTCGCTGCTGCCCAAACCCCCAGGCAACTGTGAAATTGAGTGAGACACGGTTAAGCTCTTAGTGTGAACTGCGGTTTGGGAGAACAGAGGGACTGTTGGGTGATTCATGAGGTGGAAGGTTTCAAATTCAAGTCTTTACTTTCTCCAATTAAATCATGTGGCTATAGAATTCACAACAGAAATGTTTGTTTCCATTTATCCTTCAAAAATACATCTATTCATCTGGTGTAAATTGCTATTTTGAATTTTTCAAAAGAATCATAAGCAATAGAAGATTATGTGCCAACAAAGTGGGTAGGGATTTAACGATTCACCGTGAGCCGGTTGAATTGGTTCAAATATGTGAAGATTCAAATCAGTAGAAATGTTGACTGAATCGCTATACATGTTTTAAACAGAGGGGGCGCTCGCTTTACCTGCTTATCAGCGGCGAGCAAGAGGTGGGACAGCAGCAGTGTTACCAGACGTACGACCTCTGTATGATGTACGATCAATAATGAAAACAGTCATTTTAAACAGGAGATAATCTGCTTTTGTTATTTCAGATTTATATAAAAAAAGTTAAAAAGACTGAAGTTATGAAGTGAGTTTGGAGTAAAAACAAGTTATTATATGTGGGGTTTTTTATGTGGAGCATTTACTACACAGAGCCGTAGGCTGTTTCTTAAAATGCGTTCTTCAGTGATCTTGCATCCTTGTGTACTTGTGTAACGTCATTATCAACTACCAAAGTTCAATTCCAATATTCAAGACCGCAAGTACAGAGAACGCCTGAAAGTTCACAGATATGTTCTTGATATCGAGGATGCATCGATGCAGACTTCAACACAGCACTTGCTCTAGAAGTCCCAGAAGTCAATGCAAATGAAGGTGGGAAGCACAGCATTTTATATAGATTTATTATTGAAGTTCAGAGATACACTTAACTGATTTACCTCAGGAGTTTCCCTAAATGAAACTGTGAAAGTAAACATCCCAATGGAAATCTTAATAAAGACAAAAACACATTAAGGGTGTTTATATGTTGAAATTCGTATTAAAATCTGTTTGCATAGTATATATTGTGAAAAGGGGAAAACAATAAATTGTTGTATGAATGCTGTAGCGTTTAAATAATTTTCGGTTAAAGATGCGTAAGTGTCATGTGACCATCTGGTCTCCCGAGTTCGTCCTTCTAAGGTGACTTGGCAAGACCGGTCTTCATAAGAACACAAGTCCGTTCTCTGCATTCTTGGAATTGAGAAATAGCCGTAGTTAATTGAAAAAGTTATGCAAGCAGCTGCCATTATCACAGAACAGAACATTATCACAGAAGATTTAATGTGACTGATTTGATGTGTAGATTTAATGATTTAATGTGTAACTGATTTTGTTTTGAAACATTTTATGATTTTTCAAAATGTTTTTGCTGAACAACCCCTTCCCCAGCAATTTAACCCCTTGCAGATGAGGAAAAACATAAAAGATTAAATTATAAAATTTTAAATAAACAAATAAAATACAAATAAAAGGTACCTTTATGACATCCTTCACATAACTCAATCCAGACCTCATCCTCATTTATGGTATTTAGTCCTAGTTTCCCCAAATTGTATATATATATTATATATATATATTTATGTGTATATATATATATATATATATATATATATATATATATATATATATATATATATATATATATATATATTTATTTATTTTTTTTATTTATTTATTTTTTATACATGATCTGTATTTTGTACAGTATCTTTTGTATAAAGTATTGTGTAAAGTATTCTTCTACTTTTTTGGTTCTTGCATGACTAGAGCTTTTTCTTTATGGTTTGTAATGTAATGTCTTATCTGGAAGAACCTATGAGAATGACTTAATTTCTTTTCCAACTAATAACTGATTTTTTGTATAATAACTTTATCTGCCCATATTCAATGTCTAATTGATTTTGATTATGTTTTTGTAGCTTGTCAGTAAATTATGTCTCTGTGTAGTAAATGGTGCTCTATATGAAAGTGCAAGAGGTTTACCAGAACTGGCTTTACTGACAAGATGCTCATAAAAAATACATTCATTGCACAACCCCACATCATAGTCTTATAGTTTATTACCAGTCATATGAAGAAAAGCGTTGTGCTTTAAGGTAATGATTGCGCCTCAGACTAAAAGAGACCCACTGCGCTTCATAAATGTAATGGATTACCTCCCGGCTCTATAGATTAATGAGGAACAGTAAAGCCCGGTTCAGATCTCCTCAAGCACTCTTTGCTCATTTGAAAAGAATTTGTAGATATAGAATGTATCCCAAGGCTGTAATTAAACTCAAAATAAAAAAGGACATGCACTTCTCCCGCAGGACAACCCCTTTCTCTGGGGAAATGCATGGTTTGAAATATTTCAAATGGGTCTCAAAAAAGTGTCAGATCCATGGGGGAAAAATAACCTTCTTGGTTCATCTTTTACTTACTATAATGTCTTAGTATTCATACAATGCTATTCAGTGGGATGCAAAGCAGTTTGTTTTACAGAAGACAGAAAGTTGTACAGGTTTGGAATGACTTAACTGATAGCTTAGGGATAGTTCACCATAAAACAAAAATTCTGCCATCAAAAAATGCTGCTTGTTCAAGCTACTTATTTTAAGGTGGCATATACTACATCGTTTTAATAAATTAAATTGTTCCCTGATATCTACATGGTAGGTTTTTGGCTTTGGTAAGTTTAGGAATTCTCCAGAAACTGTTTAATAAGCTCATTTATTGCTCCATAAAATACCCATAAAGTCCGAAAGTCCATATTTGACCATGTAAGGTTTGTGTCATGAATATTAATGAGCTTCGCTCTGACGTGCTGCTCTAACAGACTTGCACGCACACACACATCACGTTGTATGCTGAACACGGACAAATATTAACTCAGAGTATCATTAACCTAATTTGCTCATTAGATCTGTTGTTAATGAAAGCTAAATTATAATTATACTTGACAAAGGAGAGTGATAGAGATGTACCGCATTTTATTTTGAAGCTGTTGTCAAAGAAAACACTGCCAGGAATTAATATCAACTTCTGAATGAACCTATGATATTTGGGCTGAGTAATTTTACACGATTTAGCAGTCTACATGCGTTTGTTGAAACATATGCATCAAATTTTACAATAAACATGACAAATTAACAAAAGATATAACTAAACAGACCTTATGCCTCTTTGGAGTGGAGATAAATAACTGTGTAAATCTTGCATTTTGAGTCCTGAGGCCAGTTTGACAATAACAATAACAATTTGGGGATTAAGTTTTACATAGTAAGTGAAATATACACTTAAAATAACTGAGGGAGGACAAATTATCACCGATATCTCACAAGAAAACATTTGGCTTGCTTATCAAACGCTTGAGGTGTGCATATTATTGATCTCAGAGCTGCAAATAAGTCATATTCTCTTGATGATGTCAGCTTCAGTGCCAGATGAATGACCTAAAGTAGCCGTACATGCAAATGTGAATGGCGTAGCCAATGAGTTTCATCACAGTTTGTTTTGACTTCTGGTTAGCCCTTTGCCCACTGGGGTTGTACACTCGTGCACTGAAAAAAATGTTTAATGATAGTTCCTTGAATTTTCTACATTTCTTTTAAGATAAGTACTTGTAAAAATTTATTTGGGCTGAATTTAAACAAATTAAGTTGAACATTGCTAAATTTAATTTGTTTGTGTAAATTCAACACATGTAAATTGTTTGCAACCATTTTGCAGACACTATTTTTTTCAGTGTGGAATTTGATTTACATTTTATAAATGCCAGAATAATGAGAGAAAAAAATTTTGAGATTTTTTTTTCTATTAATTTCTAGACAGTCAAAAGTTCACATCTATTTCCTTGGTATTTTTTTAAGCTTTACTTTTCAACTGTATAACATTGGTCAGACGTTTTGGGTATCCTTCCACAAGCTTCTCACAATAGTTTGCAGGAATTTTGGCCCATTCCTCCTGACAGAATTGAGTCTTGAGTCTAGAGTCTTGCTAGCACAAGCTTTTTCAACTCTGCCCACACATTTTCTATTGGATTGAGATCAGGGATTTGTGATGGCCACTCTAAAACATTCACTCTGTTGTCCTTAAAGCACATTTTAACTAATATGGCAGAATGCTTAGGGTCATGGTTCATTTGGAAGACGCATTTGTGGCCAAGTTTTAATTTTCTGGCTGATGTCTTGAGATGTTGCTTCAGTATTTCTATGTTCTTTCTTCATGATGCCATCTATGCTGTGAAGTGGACCAGTCCCTACTGCAGCAAAACAGCCCCACAACATGATGCTACCACCCCCATACTTCACAGTTGGGATGGTGTTCCTTGGTTTGTAAGCTTTCCCCTTTGTCCTCCAAATGTAACACTGGTCATTATGGCCAAACAGTTCATTCGTAGTTCCATCAGACCACAGGACATGTCTCCAAAAATTAGTTTTTTTCCCAGTGTAATTTAGCAAATTGTAATGTGGCTTTTTTGTTGATTCTGGCTTGTTGATTTACCCATTTTCCAAACTTTTGGTTTCAACTGTAGCTCATTTACTTAATAAATTGAAGGCAATGGGTTTACTCTTTTTCAATTAATCACTGCGGGGTGCCTGTTGACTATGGGCAGAATAACATATTGCCATTAGAGTCAGCAATGCAACACACAAGCGCTCTATTACCATTAAATGCATTTTTTTTGCCACACAAAAGTGTTTTTGAACCTGCAAATGATACTGTCCAACCACTTAATTCACAAAGAATGTTTTGGCCATGTTTTTGTGTCTTTTTCTGGATTTTGAACCTGTATATGGAGGATAAGGGAGCTCGTGGATTTCGTCAGAAGTATCTTAATTTGTGTTGTTGGATTGTAGTGACATGAGGGTGAGTAATAATAGCAGAATAACACTTTTAGGTGAACTAAGCCTTTAAATCACATGTTTGTGTAAATCATTCATTTGAAGACTTTAATCTATCTCTGGTCTTCTTGTTTATGCACAAGATGAAATCCATATAAGTGTGATGTCCAATCCCTTACCTGCTCTTCACGAGTGCTCCAAAAGCATTGGAAATAATGCATGTCTATTTTTGGCCCATGTCGGATGAATCTCTGCTCTCCATTCGCCTGTGTTTTGTGTGTGTGTGTGTGTGTATATCTGTTGTTCTGCACAGACAGCTGCCAGATGCAAGCAAATGATTTTATCTCTCGAGATGAAGATGCCCTCCAATGCTGATAAAAGGGCTTTGTAAATACACAAGTGCATAATGAGAGACCATCTCCATTCTGACAGCCTACATGATGGAAATTATTCCCGCCTGCTGTTTTCACCATTCTTCTGGGAATCTTATTGTTATACTAAGTGCATGTACATATTTGGTTCCTTTTTTCCCACCTGGTATTAACATGCATTTTTATTTGGTGATTTGATCACTGAAGTGGTCGGCCAAGATGCATTACTGAATCCACCTGGTATAAACAAGCTTTCAAATGCAGCTTTTGAATGACTGCTTGTGTGCAGATTTCATCTAAACTCTTTCTTCTTATCTCCAAGGGAATGAAAAATATTTGGATTGCGAGATTTATTTCACTCGTTGGTACAACACTTCCCATAATAATAACATACTGTTCAGTGAGTAAGTGAGTTCATAGAGTAGCTGTTTCTGTGGCTCTCTGAATGTTTTTGACCAATGAGTGTTTACACTACTGAAGAAATTCAGTCAAATGCATTTTAGGCTACCTCTGGCAGTACTACTAAAAGCTACCATAAACTGTAATATTTAATCAAAAGGTTATGAATTGCTGTGAGATTGCATTGGTATTCCAATATCGCTGAGTTAAATTTGTAGGTTTTCATTCATCATTTAAATAGGCTATTATCAAAATTTACATTTTAATTTTAAAGATGTTATAATTTTGTTGTAATTTGTGATTTCTATTATTTTTTTTATGTCAGTGTATCTTCTTTTAAGTTTGAGTTATATACATTACATCCCTAAAGTATTCATAGCGCTTCACTTCTTCCACTTTTCTTTAAGTTAAAGCCTTATTCCAAAATGGATTAAATTCATTTATTTCCTCAAAATTCTACACACAATACCCCATAATGACAATGTGAAAAAAAGAATTTTGGAAATTGTTGCAAATTTATTAAATTAAAACCTGAAAAATCACATGTACAGAAGTATTCACAGCCTTTGCCGTGAAGCTCTAAATTAAGCTCAGGTACATTCTGTTTCCACTGATCATCCTTGAGATGTTTCAGCAGCTTAATTGGCGTTCACCTGTAGGTAAATTCAGTTGATTGGACATGATTTGAAAGGCATACACCTGTCTATATAAGGGCCCAGGGTTGACAGTGCATGTCAAAGCACAAACCAAGCATGAAGACAAAGGAATTGTCTGTAGACCTTCGCGAGTGGATTGTCTCGAGGCACAAGGCTAGGGAAGGTTACAGAAAAAATTCTGCGGCTCTGAAAGTTAAAATGAGCACAGTGGCCTCCATTTTCCGTCAGTGGTTTATGTTTGGAACCACCAGGAGTCTTCCTAGAGCTTTCATTTTAGTTAGTTATTTAGTTATTTAAAAAAAAAAAAAAAAAAAAAATATATATATATATATATATATATATATATATATATATATATATATATATATATATATATATATATATATACTGTATATATATATATTTGGATTTACTTTTAAAGATAAAGTATTTATTTTTTGTTTGTCTATTTGTATTTATTTGTTTTATTATTTATTTATTTATTTTCATTTATTTATTTACTTTTTTTAGAAAAATAAAACTGCAAAAATATTTTGTTGGCAACTAGCTGAAATAAAATAAGTTTAAAGTGAAGTAAAAATTAGTAAATATCTATTTTAGTTAATGTATTCAATAATAGCAAGAATGGTGTTAGCCTTAGTTAACTGTAATGGGCCTGATTAGTCCAGAGCTAAAAGCTGAACTGGAGCTGAACTCTGCAGGCGTCATTGGCAATGATGATCCAGTGTCTTTCTCTCTGAAATGGGGATTATGTAAAAACTGTTGAAAAGGTAATTATGCAGATGGTATGAGCAGCTAGTGTTCAGTGTCACTGCTCTCTCTGAAGGAGAAAAGCCTGTCTCTGCCCTTGAGGGAGTCAGAGGCCTTTCACAGCACTGATTCTAGATCATAAAGCATAAATCAAGACATTTCACATTTAAACGGCGCTGGATAAAAGGTTGAGTTAAGGTCAGAGTCTGGGCCTCAGCCATCACAGTGGATCTTTCCTTGAGTGCCGAGTAATGAATTTCAGCATTACAGTCATTTTTATGACTTCTCCATCTTTGTCACAGCGACGTCTGCGGTCCAGCATTCAGCTAACAAGAGGCAGAAGGATATAATGCTCCGCTCAGAAGTTTGACCTCTGTTACTGAGATCAATAATGTGCTTGTTGTACATTATTGATTTCTGGGTTGATTTTATTTATTATTTGGATTAGAAACAACCAATTTTACAGATTTAAACTTTCTTTTAAGGGTTAGTTCACCCAAAATTCAAATTTCCTCACCATTTACACATACTTGTTTGGTGGTTTCAAAACTAAATATTTTGAAAAAAAAAGTTCAGAAAAAAGGCAGAAAAACCAGCCAGTCTGCCACAAAAATACTATAGAAGACAACCAAATTTTCAGTCCGGTTTGCAATAAATAGAGGATGATTTAATTGACATCTTTGGGTAAAGTATTACTTTAAAACTGTCTTGACCTTTACTTTGCTTTTACCATGTTTTTTTTTTTTTTTTAGTGTTCAAATTTGTTGCATTTTTTTTCAAATCTAGTTTAAATCTTCACCTAAACCCAGACTTAAATTTTAATACTAAACTATTTATTCTTACACTTCAAAATGTTCACATTAGAATATCATTATATTGTACCATATAGTATTAAAATCCTTATATAACTTTGTTGGTGGAAATATTTCCACATTTAGAAATAATTCGATGCCATTGAATTTTAATATTTATTTCTGAGTTTGAACAAATGGAGGTATTGTTAATATTAAAAACAATATATGATTATTTATTTATTTTTTTAATATTTTCAAACATTACATTTCTCCCTTAGTTTTAGTATTTGTTTGTTTGTCTTTGCAAAAGTTAGTGTGGTTTAAAAAATAGTTACAACATGAGTTGAGAAATGAGACAAATAAAAGACACATTTCGTATATAATCAGAATATTAATATTATTGTACATAGTTCCTATTTATTTTCATATTGGAAACATCATATGTATGCTGATTTAAATATTCATTCATTCATTTTACTTTGGCTTAGTCCCTTTATTAATCAGGGGTCACCACAGCGGAATGAACCGCTAACTTATCTAGCATATGTTTTACACAGCAGATGCCCTTCCAGCTGTAACCCAGTACTGGAAAACACCCATACACTCTTATTCACACACATACACTGTGGCCAATTTAGTTTGTTCAAATTGACCTATAGCGCATGTGTTTAGACTGCAGGAAAAACCGGATCACCCATGCCAACACAGAGAGAACATGCAAACTCTACACAGAAATGTCAACTGGCCCAACCGGGATTTGAACCAGCAACCTTTTTGCAATGAGGCAACAGTGATAACCACTGAGCCACCGTGTCGCCTATTTTGAACATATTTATAAAATATGCTATCAAATTTACCATTTATTTTTATTTTGCAAGAACAATTTCATTTTCAGTTTGTATACATGTGCACCTTGCTGCATTTACAAAAAAAAAAAAAAAAAAAATATATATATATATATATATATATATATATATATATATATATATATATATATTAAAACTAAACAGAAAACAAACAACCAAACAAAAATAAAAAAATTTTATGTTAATGTTAATCTATTCAAAAGTGATCATTATTATCATACTGCGCACAATGTACAACAAATATATAATAAAGAATGTATCACTACAGAACTGTACATCAACTTCTTCTGTTACTTCAACATCTTTGACATAACTGATGAAAGGACTCCATATGTTTTCAAAAACATGCTGTTTAGCTTTTAGTGTGTAAGTTATTTTTTCTAATGGCTGGCTTGATAACATCTGTCTTATAGGGTGCTTTCACACCTGCCTTATTTAGTTCGGTTAAATCGCACTAGAGTTCGACTTTCCTCTTTGTGTGGAATGAACCGCAAAAAAATTATTTATTGACCGAGCTTTACCCACAATTTTAAACAGAGAGACAGGGAAAAACAATAAAATAAACAACTTGCGATGTGCATTCGCCATTTCCAAAGCATTAAAACATTGTTTTCCAGCCGCAGCCGCATTTCATTCTCGAAATGTATAGCTTTTCTAAACTGATGTAAACAAACTATATAGTATACTATGAGCAAGAATACAATCAACCAGCGCAGTTATTCCTAGTAAAAAGCAAAAGTTACATTGGCATTTTCCCGCACATTAATTTTGATCAATCAAAAAGCAGTTTATGAAATACATTTAATAACATCTGGCCATTGAGTGATGTGGATTTTGTCACATGACTGTATTTTGTTTTTTTGCCCCAAAAATGGCAGAAAAATACTACAATGTGTTATCTGTTGCCCTTGGTCTGGACCAAACGAACCAAACAACAAATGTGAAAGCACCTTTAACCATTGAGTAGTGTTTGGTCGTTGCGTCTTTGTCCATAGCAAAGCTACACATCTTTTGGCTTAAAGCAAGCTGAGGTCTGTAAATATTTGTTTGTTTTTACTATAATTTCAGTTCTCTGGGTATTAACAGCTTTGACTCTTACCTCTTCCCAAAATAGTTTAATCTTTGTACATAAAATTTTGCATTTCTATTAAAGAATGCTATTAATCCGTAATCAAAGTATCCTTGCTTCAAATTAAAAAGAACAAGGAGCATTAGTAAAAAAGCAGCCTTAGGGCAGAAACATCCTTCACAAAATGTCAAATATCTATATTTGTTATGTCGACGTACTTGAGCAGAATGTGTTTCAAAGAGATTTATGTGATAATGAAGGCATGATGAGAATGAGGTAAATTGCTGCGATTGCTCTTGGCTAGTGGTGGTTGTTCGGCTCCGAAGAGCGAGAGTGCCGTCCCGCTGCTCTGCTCTCCAGTTGGTGACATTTTACACTGACCCCTAGTGCGGTCCAGTGTGTCTGTCTGTGATGACGCAACGTGTTCAGCAGAGTCACACTGGCACAGTTGTGTCCGAGCCGCAGGCAGTTTGCTCAAATAATGAAACCTGATGTAGGCAAAAGCATTGATGCATGATAGTTTTTGGATTTTCAATATTGCTGATATTATTAAACCCATTTCTTCTTGTTCTGACCTTACTAAATGTTTACCTGAACATGTGGATGACTAGTCATTTTTCAAAGGTAAATGCAAATAAGTCCTTTTTGTATCTAAAGCTCAGTCTTTTATTGGTCCATTGATAATTCCTCAGTCCCAATTGGCAAACTCTCCATCCTAAATAGTATTTGAAAATAGAATTAGTTTGACCCAGATCATAGTATGTTGAATTATGCCAAAGGTTCCCGGATGGTAAAAATTTTAAGTGTAGATATTGCCCGCAAAACATAGAGCGATGGATGTGAATTTGATTAGAACTACAAACGTGGGCAAAAAATTTTAATAAACTACAAACATGGTGTACGCATGAGACCAACCGTCAAGTAGAGAGGCTTCGGTAAAGATGTCTGTATGACTGTTAATAAATATCTAGCCAACTGGAACATAATTAAACCGTGTTCTTCATGTTATATTTCATCTGCAACAATAATATAAACTTGTATACAGACATGTTTGGACATTAACACAATAACACATGACTTAGTCCTGCTCGTATGTCCTGATTCCCGTGTTTTGTTTCTAGCCTTGTCAGTGTTCATAGCCTTGTTTTATGTTTAATTTATTTGCCGTTTTTTGTTATGACCTTTGCCTGCACCTGGACTACGATTATTGGATCTTGATTGTTTTGTGTCTCTGTTGATGACCTTCTGCCTGTACGATGTCCCATAATAAACTGCACATGGATCCACACTCCGTTGTCGGCCGACTCTCTCGTAACAATAATATTTTGCAAAACACTTTTGGTGTTGTTGACGATACGGTTAGGGACAGGTTTTGTGGTATGGGTAGTTTTAGGGATTGTTAAGTTGTAAGGGATGGTCAACAGTGTAATTGTAAATGAAATTACAGAAATGAAAAATAATGGAATCAAGCATACGTACAATGTAAAAACAAGTATTTACATGATTTATTTCTGTGTAAGTACTGTTTTCAGAGTTGGTAATATTTCATCTTCTACCTTTTTTTTGCGCAACATTGCAAGACGTCGCTCTTCACTTTCTCAATAATATACTGAAGTGCTTTGGTCACATCTCGGATTGATTATTGCAATTCTCTCTTATTTGGCATAACTAATAAACAACTTTATTTATAGTTAAAAAAGCTAAAAAAAAAATATTAATTATTAGCCACTGGTGCCATTTTAAAACATTAGTACTTAATCGTTAGATAGACCATTAGATAATCATTAGATAAGATCATTAGTTATTATTTATTTGTTATTTCTTTAGATAATAATAGTGGTTCTAGTTAGGGCTGCAAAAACACTAAAAAATATGCAATAATATTGTTGAATATTGGAATAATCATATTATTTTAAAATAAAAAATATATTTTTCAAATCAAATTCATTCTAATTCAGAATAACAAAGTGTGTCAATGTGCAAACATTTAGTTTTTAAAACACTGAATTAAGTGAAAACCTCAGCAGATACTCTAAAAATGATTCTAATTAATAATTCCTTACATTTACATAGCACTTGTCTGGACACTCAAAGCACTTTACACTCATTGGGGGAAAGCTCCTCATCCACCACCAGTGTGCAGCATCCACCTGGATGACGCGACAGCAGCCATATTGTGCCAGACCGCACACCACACACAAGCTGATTGGTGGAGAGGAGACAGAGTGATTAAGCCAGTTATGATTTGGGAATGGTTTGAAGGCCATTATAGACTGAGGCCCGTGAGCAAATTTAGCCAGGATGCCAGGGTTAAACCCCTACTCTTTCAAAGGACATCCTGGGATTTTTAATGACCACAGCGAGTTGGGACCTCAGGTTTAACACGCTCACTGAGCAGCATAGAGTCCCCTTCACTATACTGGGGCATTAGAACCCACACAGACCGCAGGTTGAGTGCCCCCTGCTGGCCTCACTGACACCACTTCCGGCAGCAACCTAGCTTTCCTAAGTGGTCTCCCATCCAGGTACTGACCAGATTTAGCACTGCTTAGCTGCAGTGGGCGACCATGTGAGAGTTGCAGTGAGCTAACTACCGGCTAAATTCTATTCTGATTCTTATTGGCTGTTGTGATTTTTCTCTCTTGTCTCGACTCCACCCCGTTAGTGTTTTTGTTTTTAGCTCAGGGTTCACCTTTGAGCTGCTCCAGCCAATAGCAGAACAGAAACTATAAGGGAGGTGGGGATAAAGATGATTAGTCAAATTTAGATTTGCATACAATAAACAATGCATAAAATAAATTGCAATGCAAATGATAACGATAATTTTGCGATATATTGTGCAGCCCAAGTGCTAATACTTATTATTATAGTTCCTTTCTCCAATTCATTCAAAACTGTTTGCTAAAGTAGGAACTGCAAATAATAGCACGCTATTTTTTTCAGCAGATTTATTTAAACAAGATTAATTAAAACTATTCATTTGCTAAATTCAAATCTGCTCACTATTTTCATTACGTTTATACCATCCTTTGTTGGAGACGTGTAGATCTGAAAGACATAGTTAAACACATGTGGTTTGAAACAAGCAAATAACATGAAAAAGATTCTTTTCAATGATTCACATCATGAACATCGAGTCTTTTTGTAAATCCACTACTGTGTGTTGCTTTGAGACAGAAAAGCTCATTCTGCTGTGATTTGTTTGAAATTGTTATCATTAAAAGAGCAAAAATGGACAATAACAAAAACTCTGAAAAGCTGCTCTCTTCTTATTTATAGTCCTGCTTAACAGGGACGGATTGTTTTTTGTAGCTTTGAAAGATATTTGTACACACCCTCATCATTTCCAACAGGAAATCTGTCAAACCAAAATAATAGCAAAACAAACAAGATATGAGGACCAAATAAATAATTAATCTGTTCATGCAATAAATCATTTGACATTGCTTTAGTTTATCTGCGTTTGAGTTATTCGTCAGTTTCACAGTCTGTCTCTTCTCCACAGTCATCTCTTGGCTTAGTGTCTGAATGTCTGTCAGAGTTGCCAAGTCTGCTTACAGTACACCACTTTGATCTTCTTTGTGTTTTTTTAAGTTGTGCTAAAAACAAACAAGTTGTGGATTGTGTTTTATATGATCAGCAACTTTTGTTTCTTTGCATTTATTCAATTCAATTTAAGTTTATTTGCATTACAATCAAATTAAGTTAAAGTTACAATCAATTTATCAAGTTATTAAATACAGACATAGTTAATCTGCTATGTTATAACATATAGGTGATGTCTATGTTTAATGAAGAGTATTTGTGTATTAAGTGTATGTGTTGTCTTTTATGGTCTTTGTCTTTATTAATGCATTAATTGGCACTCTCTGTGTTCAGCTAATAGTCATTCAGTGATATAAACTCTGTGGCATCAAACATCCCCTTTCTCCCACTCACTGAAGAAATATCACATTCAAATTGTGACGTGATCCAAGCAGAGCTCATAAAGAAATTTTGATTGACATTTAAGAAGAATGACAGTCTCATCTAAGGTATATATTTTTTACATTTTAAATGCATTTGTTGTTTATTAGTTTTATTATAAATGTCTGGCTGGATGAGACTGCTCCCTCTGTACTTTTGAAAATCTTATTTCCTATTATCTACTCTCCAATCTGCTCACAGGTTATTGGAAATTAGTGGATGGAGCGTGTCTCCTACTTTGTCACTTCTTTTAATTTTCTAATCAAAAGGAAGAGTATATACAGTCAAGCCTGAAATGATTCATATCCCTGGCAAATTGTGACGCATTTCAATTACAATTGTAAAGTTTTTGTTCAAATGTAAATAAAAGCTAAGAAAAAAATACACAACAGATTGACGTTGAACCCCAATTTCATGGGGACGTTGCAATTTGTTTGGAAATGAAAATCAGGTTGATGTGGATGTTACCCCTATGACGTCTATCAGACATTGGATTTTGGTTGCCATACCTGATGAATAAATGTATTTGATGGCAATATATTAGTTTAAGATGTTGGCTCTATGTTGGATTTTGGTCACTTTCTAACGCAACCTAAAACAACCAAATATTGGGTATGGATCATTTTCGGGCTTGACACTAACTCCTGTTTTATGTTCACTATACTGCTTGCCTGTCTGTTTTACAGTTAATTATTTTTACCAATGCAAAATTTTTATTTATTTTTTGGCCACTGTTTATCTTTAGCATCAACTCACTCAAGGGCTATATAGGGGATATTGTGCGTGTATATTATATTCTGCCAACTTACATGGAGAGTAACTAGTAACTAGACAAACTGGTGGTAACATTGGGAAAGCCATTGTCACGAGTCCCCCTTGATGGTTGGGTCTGCCTAGGACCCTGGGTGATCCTATTGCTTAACTGAAGTTGTAATAGGTATATTTTGTAGCACCTGATAAAAAATGCATATATATATATATATATATACATATATATATATATATATATATATATATATATATATATATATATATATATATATATATATATATATATATATATATATTAGGGGTTTTTAACCTGTATTTTATAGGAGAGTATAGTGGACAGAAAAAGCAAAGAGAGAGAGATGTCCTCACACTAACCACTAGGCTATTGACGCCGATAGAGGTCATGCTTTCTGCCCCAGGTTCTGGAATCCCTTGCCAATACTCATAGGACAAGCTTAGCATCTTTAAGTCAAGGCTAAATACGTTCTTTTTCTTTAATTGATATGGCTGATGGGATACTTGTAAGATTTTATAACTTTTCTGTTTGTTTAGTAGTGTGTGTTTTATAACTTGCTGGAAAACACATTGGTCAACAGGAGATGTAGCTAATTGTCATTGTCAACTTTACCTTCCATACTCAAAGTTATTTAACATGTTGTGGGCTCTTCAACTGATAATATGTAACTGACAACAGCTAATTTTACTTGATTATTTATTATCATCAATTCTAAGCTTGTTTTCGAAGCTTCCGTTGTGTGTTTGTCTTGCAAGAGTTGGCAACGCTGATGTCTGACCAGATCTCCTGGCGTGTGCCGTCTGCCCCATCTGTCTCAGACTGTCTTGCTCCACGTTCCCCACGGAGCCCGCTGTCATAAATATTGCCTTCACGTGTGTGTGCTACTGTAAGAAAAACACACTGGTACTCAGCCACACCTGCTGTCGGTGCTGTTGGGTGATGCTTGGCTAGAGAAAGAGAGAGAGAGATAGACCCGGTGTCATTGGAGACTGAGAGCTCATGGTTAATGTGTGGAAACAGATGTGGATTTCAGCAGTCAGTGAACATGATCAATAATGTGGAAATAAAGCATTATACAGATGCATGACAGAGATGAGGCTGAGAATGTCATTTTAGCCTTGAGGTAAATGTTGATTTTGAAGTCAATGGACCACAAATGAGCATGCTTTGAATTTTTAGATAATACTCATAGTGTAACCATGCTGAAGAGGCTAAAATGAGTTTCTAGGTTGCTTCGTGTTGGCTTAGTTTGGGCTGATAGACGGGCATTGTCATAGTCTTTCTAGTTAGGAGAATGTTGTTAATTAAACTAGTTAAGATTTCTATTAACATAAGCTATACCATTAAACAAAATCCCAAACACACCATACTGGAACTTTAAAGGTGTTACTTTAAAGGCTAAAGACCATGGTCTCTAGCGTCCATCGCTAAGGCCCCTATTGAGGTCAGATGAGTGAGGTTTACCTGGGGTGTGTTTCCAAAAACCATAGTTAGCCAACTAAAGTCGCAAGTTGCATCATTACACACTAGGGCTGGATGATTCACAATTTTTTTGCTTAAAATCAAGGTCACGATTTGTTCTCACAATTCTTTATATGTAAAATAAAGGTTAATATGAGTAGGCTATTATTGTTAATTCTCAAACATATCGTCACTTTGGAATTATAAGATTCTATCTGCATTCTGAATGATTGTTTTGAGATATTGAGCTTCAAAGCTTTTGCAATCCATATAGCAACCAGTATGTGTGTAACATTAGTTTTTTTTTTTTAGTCTTAAAATGTAAACAATAAGTTGTCATTTAATAAGAATATGTCAATAATTATAGAACCAGATAGAACCTTATAAATCTAAAGTGACGATATGGTAAAACAACAATAATAATATAAGGCCTATGTGTAGCTCTACTGTTGCTTAAAATACAAAATTGTGTACAGTCATTATGGTGGACTTGAACAGACTTTCAATATGTCCTGTTTGTTAATTCACAGTAAAATGATGCCATCCGAACACAACTATTCATAATTATGAAGTTGAATTATTGTGTTTGAGACATGTGCTTGTCATTTGTCATTAACAGCATTATTAGACCATTTGTTTTCACTGGTAAAATCAGACATTTGTCATTATCAGATTTGTTCTTGCATTATACTCAACATTATATAAGCTAGAGTAGCTATACTGACACTGTAAAGCATTTATTTTCATGCACAACACTATGTGCTTGTCGTAATCATAACTGTAAAATGCGTTATGATCATTTCAATGATGTGCGGCCAGTTTCATTTTCACTTCCGAGTGCGGCTCATGGCTGCCGTCACTATGATAAAACACACATGCAAATAATTTTTTCAATGCAGCTCTCAAACAATCGCTCTGTACAACAAACTGAACGTTATTTACAACTTTATTTACTTGTTATTCACAGCCTATGCAGGTTCTGATCACTAAAGTAGCCGTCATTGGCATGCTGAGTGCATGTTCTTGACAGCTCGTGATCATCTCACGTGTGATTTCGCAGCCGCAAATACATCATTACATGAAGACAGAAATGACATTTCTGGTTGAATTATACTTTATAAATACAGTATGTGACACTTTTAACGCCATTTGAAGGTGTTCATGTTCATGTGAAGACTTGTGCGTCCGCCTTTAAGCTTCTTTCCTGACCTTGAAAATATAATTGGCTGAATTGTAGATAAAGCTGAATTAAGATCGTGTGTAGAGTCGAATCGAGATCGCAATCTTTTTTCGATTTATCGTGCAGCCCTATTACAAACCTAGTTAGATGATTTGGCGTTTCCCAAATTTATCGTTCCAACGAAACAATCGTTCCAGGCAAACTGTGTCACAAACTTGTAAGCTTATGACTACACCTCTGGAGCTGTAAGAAACTCAGTTCCTGGCTGTGTTCATTTGGAACATTCTAACATTTAAACTTGGAATGATTCATAAACAGCATTAAAGTCATCTCTCTTAGGTGTAATTTGCTTTCAAAGTATATTTACAGTTCAGTTTTAGCAATCTTCATGCTCACAATTGCTTTGCCTTCGCAGTGCACTTTGAAAACATTGATGTCATTTTTAACACAGCCGGGGATCATGACGAAAGCTATAGGTGATTTTATTTAAAAGCGGAATTTAGATTACGTCTCCAAGTGTCTGTACTGTATATGACATGGGCCTGTTGGTTAGAACATTTCTGCAGAGGTTTGAATGTGTCAAATTTTCTAAAAATATCCTACTTAATAATAATTATAATTATAATAATTATCATCCTTAATATTATTATTAAAATAGGATTTTTTCATTTCCTAATAAATAATACATTTCATTTCTTAATAGATAGTCTCATTATTTATTTATTTAAATGCTTTATATGTGATATTAGAATACGTGTTGGCGTTTGTATTTTATGTTTTAGAATAGAATATGTAATGTTCTCAGCAATATTTGTAAAGGAAACACAGGCTCTATATGTGCCATTTACATATATTTCGATTAATAGGCAAAACGAGTGCATGTTTTTACCAAACTAATATTGGATTTTTTTTTTAAATGTGTTTGCGCGTAAAACAATATCATTTGCACAAAGAAATTATGGGGTTCTTCTCTATAGAAATTGTTACCACACCATTTAGAGCATCATTATGGGTGTTTTATGTTATAACTAATGTGGTTTAAACGACGGATCTGTGATGGAAACTACAGGTTTTAGAAAATACTTGTCACTACATCTTTCTTTTCCCAAATGATGCATCATACTATGATAGTTTGTGAAACGCACCCCTGTATAGCACTTTGCTAGTTCGCCTCCATTACACTCACCCCCCTAAACCTTACTCCCATCCTGGATGAGCACCCACATGTAACCTGGTCCTACTGCTTCCAGCCCGCTCAGAGCTGGGATTGGACCAGCAATTCTTTGTTTAGGGGTCGGTTGCTCTAAGAATGAGACTAAAAGCCTCTAGCATCTGTCACTAGAGCACCTTTTTAGGTCAGAGGAGTGAGGTTTACCTGTATAGCACTTCGATAGCTGGCCTTCGTTACACTCACCCCCCTAAACCTTACTCCAATCCCGGACGAGCCGTTTAATATTATAGGCTGGTTGTTTTTACTCATAAACACCAGTGTTTAATAAACAGGTAAAGTGAATTTTGCATAATAGGTCTCTTTTAAACAAAAGATGACTTGACCCCTCTGGCACTCATGTTTTAATTTGAACCTTACTGGTGTTTGTAAAGACAGATTCAGGGACGGATCTGGTGTGCAAGTAAGCAAAAGATGTAAGGCAACATAATTGAACACTCTAAGCTTAATAGAGACTGCTTGCAGGCCCATTTATCTGGCTGTCTGTGGTGAGTTCCTCTTATCTCAGCTACCTGTCTGCTCTTATGTGTTTGCTTTTAACAGTTTGGGAACTCCAGCTACTGTGTTGGATCGGAGACGACATCTGTGGCTTCAGCCTTCTGGGCCATGAGTGGTTTCAAGGGCCAGGATGTGGAAAAACAGGGCATCAAGTTGCCAAAAAAATGGATTGATCACAATGACAAAGTAAGTTTGGCTTTGCTCTAACCCTATGCTATTTTTCATCGGTGAATGTTGAGAAAAGTTCATTGGAACTTCAGCTACAGTTGGCATTAAAATACTTTTTTAGTTATCCAATTGCATGTGGTCTGCTGAGATGCCTTGCTAGTTTTATTTATGTTCATCTATTTTGATGATGTGTGAGGATTTTTTGAGATCATCTTATGTTATCAGAGTTTGATTTTATAGTTAAAACTTGCATTAGGTTGACAGGAAAATGTGCCATTTTAATAAACATTGCTGTCAATTAAAACTGAATTTAGAAATAGTTGAAAACTGATCTTTGCTCTTAAATGAAATCACAATATTAAATATGTAGGCTAAAACCTGGTTTATACTTCTATATAAATATAATTCTATATAATTCAATATCCTGGTTTTATACTTGCATAGCCCCCCGCCCTGGCTGTCGGCATCGCTGATGTGCACCTCTAAAAAAATGTAACGCGTACGCGTACGCGTAGCGCAAGCTCTATGATTGGTCGGCTTGGTAGCGCTGACGAGTCTGGGCAGGACCGAGAGCCGCCCGAGCCCATTAAGGAAGCGTTTAGAAAAAACAAAACACCAGCGAAGAAACTCGACACAGAGGAACATTAACACCTCACCGCCAACTAGCGTTTCGGAAGTGTTATCGCAGAACAACAGAAACAGCACGCAGAAGTATAAACGCACAGCTACGCGTATTGTATGCGCCATGGGTCACACTGATCACTTGAAGCAGAAGTATAAACCAGGCTTAATGAATGTGCTCAGTGGAGTGCGTCCACCATAGTTTCCTTACTCCATGAAAGTAAAGTAAAGAGTAAAAGTTATGTAAAGAGAAAGTAAAGAGACTGAATGGAGCATGTTATGCTCAAAACACACCCGTAACCCATTAAAGGGCCATGAAACCCCCTCGTTTCAGCAGGGTGTTTTCACACCTCTACTTTGGAAAAAGTCAGAAAAGTGGGCGTGTCCAGCTCTGTTTAGGGGGGAGTGTCGGAGGAACTAAAGTGGGAGGGTGTGGGAGTGTCTATTTGGGCACGCGCGAGTTTCAGAGTCAAAATACACACCCACACAGACAGGAGAAAGTGATGGTGTTTAACCTACATGGACATCTGTAGTCGAATTATTTGCCAAATTATTAAATGGTGGACTTTAACTGCAGTTTGGCTCTTTCATTCAGGGAATTCATTCATGCCCCTCGCGACAAACGCGATATTTGATTCGAGGATCTGCTCTAAACGTGTATTTTTCATGCAATGTTTGATACCGCACGGCGAATGAGAGAAAAAAAAACTCTGCTTTTCCCGGAAACTTAGATGCACACGGCAGGTAGCGTCAGAAAGCCGCGTGTGTTATTCCGGTCACAAAATGCGGTGCTATGTTTGCACTCAGTGCAATAGTTAACTTAATTCGATACGAACAAACTGAATAAACAAAGAGCACTGGTCGCTCACTTACCAAATCTGTAGAGACAGGACAATCACCAGCAACTAGAGCCGCGTCTTTATGAAGAGGAGACTAACGTAACAAGCGAATCCGGATTTCAGCGTTTGCAGATGAGAACAGCTCTCAGGTAAACAATGTTCCTCCTTAGACACGTAAGTTATTGTTGTCGAGTGTCGCGTACACTGTTAATCCACACGTGATCCAGCTGAGCTCTCACAGAGAGAAAATGAAAACGAAACTTAATGGCAGCAAACTATAAAAGCAACACTTCACGCTTGTTTTGCCAACACAACGTGGCGTCAACACGGTGACACTAATGAATATTAATGAAGTTGCACAATAGAGCGCGCTGATTAATTTGAACCAAGCCTTACTCATGCATTAATGCATCACACTGTAAGACGTAATAAGACTCACTCTGGCACAGACGCCCAGTCTGCATGCTGGAATACACGCTATTATATCATGACCGTGACGCAGCTTCAAAAATTCGTTTCAAACAGGAAGTACGAATTTGCTTGAACGCAAAAACAACCAATTTACACTTTTTAGTCAAATATAGGTGTCCTAAAAGTGTTTTTAGCAGTGTGGGACACATATACGACTGTCAACAGCTCAAAAAATGTGTTTTGGTGTTTCGTGACCCTTTAAGAGAATAATCACAAACCATTTACACCATGTGCTGTGCAGACACCATATTTTTTTATTCTTAAAATAATAAAATGTTATTCAGACATTCCCCTAATGCTTATGCATCATGCGCATTAGACATAGTGCTTTGATTGTTAAATAGATCCCTTAATGTTAAAAAAGTATACCAAAATATCATGATGCTTGTCTTTATTAACACCATAAATTTGTTTGATTAAAGGCTCAATTTGCAAGATTTTTATTAAAATATCCAATTGTGTATGAAGAGTTCAGATGTAAAACCCTCTAAATCCATCAGACCTCTTTTCTTGTAAATTAGCATTTTCTATCAGGCTCCTCTGATTATGTTCAGAAGTTTAATTTAATAGATATAGAAAAGGTTATTAAAAATAAAATAGCTTTTTTTTTTATTCTTTGGTTTTTTATCAAGGTAGATTTTCTTTTGCATCAAAACCAGCTAAATCCACCCATTGGAAGAAAACATTGTAATTAGCTGAAAAATCACTGAAGATGCATTTAGAATTTATTTTACCAAAGATAAAACACATTCACAAACCACCAAAAATTAAAAATACATAAATCTGTCAAGCAAGTGGCGGTTCCTTCCACTGTGATTTGAAGCAAATCTATTTGTTGATGGTGTACTACGTGCCTAAAGCAATCACTTAATGTCATCATCTCATTTTTGGCGGAAGTGGCATTTAGCGGCTTTTGCATCTGAACTCCTCATATTTTATGATGCCTTTTGTACTTACATTATCCCAGAGGTTTCAAAGAATGTTCAGACCAGAGAAATAAGCCATTTTAACTAGCGAGGGTGTGCTGTTTAGCCAAGCTAATGATACTACACACTTTCAACATGGCAGTCATGCTCAGATTCACACCAGGACAATTAATCACTTATAAAGCTTTAGAATGAAAATCATGAAAATAAGCAGTTGTAATGATACTTAAAACATTCTAAATTAATAGATAACTACTTTCAGAAATAAAAATATGAGAACTATTAAAAGGCTCCATATCTGTACCCCAGAGATACGCTTTTGTATTTTTAGGTAATATCATGTACAGCTTGTATACCTTTATTTCTGTGAGAGTATCAAATACACAAGAAGCAGGATTGTTGTAGTTGTTTGCATTTACTTTAGGCTATAAAAATTTATAATGTCACGATTTTGTGTTTGCAGTTGGGTCTGTGAGAGTTTAGGCAGAACTTTGCTGCACTTCAATATAAGAAAGAAATAGACATGTTAATGAAATGCAGTTCAACTTTGAAAACGACAACTAACACATTAAATGATATTGTCACTATTTTAGTCTCTTCACACTTTTTAAAACTTCTACTTTTTCCATTCCTCAAACAAACTGCAGGTCCCCACAGACCGTACAATGGTGGTTGGGGGAGTCGTGGGTGGAGGAGATTGTTGTGAACCCGTAGGAGCTCCTCTGAAAAAACGCCGCCAGCGATACGTGGAGAAAGACGGCAAGTGCAACGTCCACCACGGAAATGTGCGTGAAACCTACCGCTACCTGACAGACATCTTCACCACGCTAGTGGATTTAAAGTGGCGCTTCAATCTGCTGGTCTTCACACTGGTCTACACCACCACATGGGTGTTTTTTGGCTTCATCTGGTGGCTCATCGCCTACGCCCGAGGAGATCTGGAGCACACTGATGATAATGACTGGACACCTTGTGTGAATAACCTCAATGGCTTCGTCTCAGCGTTTCTTTTTTCCATAGAGACTGAGACCACCATTGGTTACGGGTATCGTGTGATAACAGACAAATGTCCAGAGGGGATCATCCTGCTTCTGATTCAGGCCATTTTGGGCTCCATCGTCAACGCCTTTATGGTGGGCTGCATGTTTGTGAAAATCTCCCAACCAAAGAAACGAGCCGAAACACTCATGTTTTCCAACACCGCTGTGATATCCGTGCGGGACAGCAAGTTGTGTTTGATGTTCCGTGTCGGTGACTTGCGTAACTCGCACATTGTGGAGGCCTCCATTAGGGCGAAGCTTATCCGCTCGAAACAGACGAAGGAAGGAGAGTTTATTCCTCTCAACCAGACGGACATCAATGTGGGCTTTGACACGGGGGACGATCGGCTGTTCCTCGTGTCGCCGTTGATTATTTGCCACGAGATCAACAAGAACAGCCCATTCTGGGACGTCTCTCAGGAGCATCTTGTACGAGAGGAGTTTGAGATAGTGGTCATCCTTGAAGGAATGGTGGAAGCTACAGGTAAGCGTAGATTTTAGAGAATGAGAGAGACTGGGGAAATCATAAGTTTTGGATTGGAATTTGGGTTTTCATGCTGTTTGACTACAGTGTTAGGGAAAAACAGTAGACTTCAGGGTAATACTTTAAAATAATGTCCCATGGGTAATGTATTTACTAACTTGAACAAACAGTTAGTAATACATTTATCATGGAATGAATACATCTTTGATACCCTTAGGTAATGTTATTTAAGTTAAACAACTTTAGTTCATGTTAACTCACAGTGCATTACCTAATGTTAACAACTTTAAATTTTACTAATGCATTAGTAAATGTTAAACTATAATTAATAAATGATTTACAAGATCATTCATACTTAGTTAATGTTAGTAAATGCATTACCTAACATAAGCTAATTGACCTTTAATCTAAAGTGTTACCGACTACATTCAAAAGTACAGAAATATAAAGTATAAAGGCTTAGTCAGTGGGTGCCAGCAGCAACCAGCATTATTCAAAATATCATTTTTATTTTGTTCAGTGGAAGAAAGAAACCAAAACTTGACTGGAAGGATGAGTAAACGATTTCAGAATTGTAATTTTTGGGTTAAATCAGTGCTCAATTTATAAATTGTATGCATAAATTCATACATGTACATGTTTATTAACTGCCTGCCATTTGAAAGTAGTCATGCACATTTTTTTTATTAAAATGCAAGTCATATATATATATATATATTCAGCTTACCGGGTGACGCGGTGGCACAGTGGGTAGCGCTGTCGCCTCACACTAAGGAGGTTGCTGGGTCAGTTGACATTTCTGTGTGGAGGTGCATGTTCTCCCCATGTTGGCGTGGGTTTCCTTCAGGTGCCCCGGTTTTACCCACAGTCCAAAGATATGCGGAACAGGTGAATTTGGTAGGCTAAATTGTCCGTAGTGTGAATGAGAATGTATGGATCTTTACCATGATGGGTTGCAGCTATAAGGGCATCCGCTGCGTAAAACATGTCCTAGATAAGTTGACAGTTCATTCCCCTGTGATGACCCCAGATTAATAAAGGGACTAAGCCGAATAGAAAATGAATGAATCAATAAATATTAAAATGTGTTAAACCAGTGCTTACTTTCCATCGTAGTGGCTATTTCAACAGTTTCGATTTAATTGAAAACTTTTCAAGAATATCATAAATTTTAAACTGAAATAAAAACATCAAATGACTTCTAAATCACTACAGGATTAAGATTGATCCAGTTGATGTAGACCATTTTCTTAGAATGCAAAATTACCCATAAGTCTTTGCGTGTAAGTGTAAGGAGGATGCTTCAAATTTCCGGTTGACAGCTTGATGTTTATAGAAAGTCACATTTGGACCGCTTTGAAAGTTTTAATCTATTTTACTTGCTTTTAATGTCTTTGAACTAATACTGCTGTTGATCAGCGCCACCTCCTGGACTGATCATTTAAAAACTGTCATCTATTGGAAATGGAAAACAACCACTGTTAGTCATTTTGCCCTCATCGTCAGACGGCATCTTGTGCCATTTAAATGAAGCACTGTCATCGCTAAAGTCAACATTTTCTTTTTTTTTATGTATAACCTTCCTAAACAATTATAATTCACCAAAATGTTTGACACACACATGTAGTCTACTGTACTGTCCCACTAAAGGCTGATTTATACTTCTGCGTCAAGCGCACGCGTATGCTACGGCGCAGCCTACTCGTGTATGCAGAGCCCTTGCCGTGGCCATCGGCACCTCTCAAAAACTGTAACTACACATCGCAATAACGTGTAGCGCAAGCTTTGTTATTGGTCAGCTTGGTAGTGCTGACGAGTGTGGGCAGGACCGAGAGCTGCGCAAGTCCCGTAAAGGAGCTCCAGATGAAAAATTTTGTTTTGTGTTTACCTTATAGTTAAAGTTGTTGCACATCCACTGGTTCCTGCCTCAAAATGAGCGAGTTTGAGCCACTTGTACATTAAGGAAGCATTCAGAAAAAGCAAAAGACCAGCGAAGAAACTCGACACGGAGGAACATAAACACCTTATATGCCCGCTAGCGTTTCAGAAGTGTTATTGCAGAGGAACACAGCGTGCAGAAGTATAAATGCACGGTAACGCGCAAGGCATGCGCCGTGAGTCACACAGATCACTCGACGCAGAAGTATAAACCAGGCTTAACACACTGATCCATGACTAGCACAAAATGAAAATAAAGTGGCATTTTGAAATTATAGAAAAACACATACCATGGTAAATACTACACAATACAAACCAACTAATAGAAACATAAACTGCTCCTGATTACAATCAACATGCAAGTCCATCAAGAATACATTTTTTATGGATGATATTTTCTAGTTTTTTTTATATATTTGTGGTAACATAAGAAATGTGAAATATACAATACAGTAATTGGACATGCATGATTGCACTTTATACGTAAATCATTCGTACACACATAAATGTACTGTATAAAAATAAATGTTCTTTTTTATGTGCTATTGACTCTTGTCAACAAATATCAGATTTTTGTGAACCGTAATGTGGTTGACTGTCATGGTGAAAAAACAACTAAACATTTTAAGCAGTGTGGCTCACACGATGACAAATACACTTTATGTTTTGGTGGCTTTGGCTAAATTACTGACACAATAACTAGGTTTTGATGCTGGAATGAAATGTTTTGAGAGAATAGCTACATTTTGCCGACATGAAATAAAGTTCTTAAGTTCCAGCAAACAGTTTTGGCATTTGCACTCACAGTTTAGAGAATGTTAAGTCTGTTTTGAAAAATGTGCCAAAGCAATTGAGAAAAACTGTAAATGGTCTGATATAACCATTTCATCTTCATGGTGCTTTTTGCGTCATTTTAGGTATCTTTATAGCCAAAATCCTTGTTAACTTTCATTATTTTAAAGGTTTTTGTGAGGATATTCTTGTTAAAGGGCCATGAAACCCCCTTGTTTCAGCAGGGTGTTTTCACACCTCTACTTTGGAAAAAGTCAGAAAAGTGGGCGTGTCCAGCTCTGTTTAGGGGGGAGTGTCGGAGGAAGAAAAGAGGCTTGGTGTGGGAGTGTCTATTTGGGCGTGCTGAATTTCAGAGTCAAAACACACACCCAACAGGGGAGAAAGGGACTGTTTCCATGGACATCTGTAGTCGAATTATTTGCCAAATTATTAAATGGTGGACTTTAACTGCAGTTTGGCACTTTCATTTAGGGAATTCATTAATGTCCCTCGCCACAAATGAGATATTTGATTCGAGGAACTGCTCTAAGCGTGTATTTTCATGCAATGTTTGATACCGCACGGCGAATGAGAAAAAAAAACTCTGCATTTCCCGGAAACTTAGATGCACACGGCAGGTAGCGTCAGAAAGCCGCGTGTATTATTTCGCTCACAAAATCCTACACGAGGTTATAGTTTGGTTGTAGAGCTAACTTGTTTACACTCGGTGCAATGGTTTGTTCGATACGAATAAAATACGAACTGAATAAACAAAGAGCGCTGGTCGCTCACTTACCAAATCTGTAGAGACAGGACAATCACCAGCAACTAGAGCCGCGTCTTTATTAAGAGAAGACTACAAGCGAATCCGGATCTCAGCGTTTGCAGATGAGAACAGCTCTCAGGTAAACAATAATCCTCCTTTGACACGTAAGTTTTTGTTGTCGAGCGTCGCGTACACTGTTAATCCACACGTGATCCAGCTGAGCTCTCAAAGAGAGAAAATGAACACAAAACTTTACAGCAGCAATTTATAAAAGCAAAACTTCACGCTTGTTTTGCCAACACAACGTGGCGTCTCTGTCGTCTGAACACTATGACAGTAATGAATATTAATGAAGTTGTACAATAGAGTGCACTGATTGGTTTGAACCAAGCTTTACTCATGCATTAATGCAGCAGGCTGTAAGACGTAATAAGACTCACTCTGGCACAGACACCCAGTCTGCACGCTGGAATACAACGCTATTATGTCATGACCGTGACGCAGCTTCAAAAATTCGTTTCAAACCGGAAGTACGAATTTGCTTGAAATAACGCAAAAACAACCAATTTACACTTTTTAGTGAAATATAGGTGTCCTAATAGTGTTTTTAGCAGTGTGGGACACATATACAACTGTCAACAGCTCAAAAAATGTGTTTTGGTGTTTCGTGACCCTTTAAAACTTACCTTTTGTATTTAGGGATAGAAGAATGGTGAGGCAGATTTGAAATTACTTTGCTTTAAAGGGCTTCTGGATGCACAAGCTGAGTTCCTCCCATTGAGATGAATGCGAAAGTGAACAGACGACTCTCTCCAGGTATATCGCAGCTCCTCAGATGATTCAGAGGTGTTTAAATGGGTGTTGCCTGCTAGTCAAACATGAGAAGTGACCAGATTTACTGCAGTTCCCCTGGTAACAGAAGACCGACAGTAGGACGCTCTGCTTTATTGTCTTGGGATTTACTAATTATTGTTGACATTGAATTCCATGTGACGGCAGTTGCAATTACACTGTGCTAATTAGCATTTGCATTGTGCTCCGTGTCAGTATAGACAGATATCGCTGTATGAAAGATGGAGGACTCTTGAGATGCCTCTGAGTACGACAAGCTCATGGTCTGTCAATAGAACCGCCTCAGGGAAATTAGCGAGCAGAAGACAATTGAAGGAACCATAATGCAGTTCAGCCGCACGCATGCATAAACACACACGGTCTCCTACATGTAAAATAATGAATCATTTCTCTGGAGTGGGATGCTGTGAGTAGTTTTATTCAGTCCGCAATCACCACTTGTTCGTGGCTGTTGTACTTTTTTTTGTCTCACATCTGACATTCAGGATCATCCCACTTTCAGTCGATGTAGGTTTACCTCTTCTAATATTAGACAAAAAAGCAGGATAACAGTGAAATAATCAGTATCAGAAAATTATAGCAAACTATTTAGGTCAGGACTGTGCCTCAAGGCTTAGCGAAATTGGAAGATTATTAAAAATAATTATCGATTTCCTTCATGAAGCCGGTTTTTGTGTCATAAGGCATATTTACACAGTAAAGGCGGCACAAATAGCAAATCTGATGTGGAATAAATGCAACCTAGGCTCATTCTGAAAACGTACTACTATATACATTTCTGGAGAGCACCAAATACGTCCCAGGAGGTACTTTTTTATGCAGTTTTTGTTTTCGCAAATCCACCAAAGGCCACTGTGTACTCTTTATGATATCTCAAATTTCTCTCGCGAGTGCCATTCACACCTGCTGTTCTCACTAAATCCACCAGAGGCCGCTGTTGACTGACTGACCGATCGACTGTTTTCAAAAGCACCGATTGACCCGCTCACCCACTTCCCTAAACCCAACCGATAGTTTTAAAAAGCTATCCAGAAAAAGAAAAGCCCTCGCCTGATCTTTAAAACAATTTCAGATTTTACCACGTTTTCACCCTGTTAATAACTTGTTTATTTAATTTTTTTGACTTCTGCTTTTGTCTTACCCGCTTTTTGGTCAACTCCTCTCTGCATCTCAAGTCCGCCGACACATGGAGAGTAACTAGACAAACTGGTGGGAACATTGGGAAAGCCATCGTCACGAGCCCCCCTTGATGGTTGGGTCTGCCTAGGACCCTGGGTGATCCTATTGCTTCACTGAAGTTGTAATGGTATATTTTGTAGCACCTGATAAAAAAATTCATATATATATATATATATATATATATATATATATATATATATATATATATATATATATATATATATATATATATATATATATATAAATGCAGTGAAATCTTGATTAATTTTATGTAAGTTAAAAGAGCATTATAATGACATGAATCTATTTTTAATTATTTTGTTTACTGATGTACAACTAAAGGAATGTCTTGTGGCATGGAGACTTTCTCGTTCATTTTAGATAGCCTATGATGTGCTGCCACTTCTTAAGTAAATATATAATGTTGCATATAATCACATAAAAACATCAAAAAGACATAATTTAATGTTTACAAATGTTTCAATTATTTTAACTAGCATGTCTTGAACTTGTAGTAACCGATGATAATGTTACTAGTATGATTAGTCTTGTTAAAATCTCAAGACTGAGAATAGACTATAAAAAGCACCAAATATGATTATAATTGAACTGGAGAAGTAGAACAGCTTTTGATCAGGCATTTAACGCAGATGAGGGGGACTCAATTTCTCACCACATCGTCTGTACAGAGGTAAGCGGTCAGCTGAAGCGTGAAAAGTAATAGCGTCATACTGCCCCGTAGTGTTCATTTTAAAGATGAAATGCATCCATACGTACTTCAGGCTACATAATTTACGATCTCCAGAAATGGATACATTTTCAGAATGAGCCTATTTGGAAAAGTTACAAAAAATTGCATGTTTATAAACTGTTAAATGCAACACAGGCTCATTGTGAAAACATACCCCGTATACATTTCTAGAAAGCATGAATTATGTAGCCAGAACTACAAATTGCTGCATTTCATCTTTAAAACGAACACTATGGGGTGGTATGATGCCGCCAACGGCCTCTGTTTCTTTTCGCGCTACCAGCGAACCGTTTATCTCCATGTGGATGGCTTTTCCACTGTTACCAGTTTGCTCAGTGGCTCACCGCAGCATGTCAGCGGATTTGAGACGCAGAGAGGACTTTATTGCGATGACTGGAATCAAGTCTGGCGAAGAACATTTCCATACAACAGGCAAACAAAAAAAAGACAAAAAAATGTAATTAACAAGTAAATAACAGGGTAAGAACGTGGTAAGATATGAAAATGTAGGAAAAATCAGGTGCTTTCTTATTCTAGTATGCTTTTAAAAATACTGTAGGTTGGGTTTAGGGAAGGAGGAGGGTGGGTTAGTCGATCGGTCAGTCAGTTGGTCAGTCTGGTGGATTTACTCGAGAACAGCAGCACATTCCGAAATGAGACACAGATTCAGAGTTCCACATGAGGTTATAAATTAGCAAATAATATAAATATTATGAATGTAAACATTAGGGCGAGCAGATTACTTATTAAACACAAAGTCCACTATGAAAGGAGTTATTTTTTTAAGCACTGTTTATGAACTTCATTAATAGTTATAGTTTCCTTCCAGGAATGTAAATGTCACATTATAATGATGCTTTTCCCAAGGAGTGTTGAGACTGTTTGTATGTTGATAGATGCTGTTTCAAAGATCTAATATACTGATACACGTGCAGGTTTGTCCCCAGCTGTGACATTCACAAACATAACCAATATGGTGCATTTTTTTTTATATGCTTTTGACACATTTTGCATATTTGACAGCTGAGGCAAAATAGAATTTTTAACTCTTATTTGACAGAGATCAAAATGTATAGCATGGGAACAAACACCAAAACACTCTCAAGTACATTTTTCCACTCACCTGTTTTAAGCCACTTGCAAATATTAGTATTATTTATCAGGTTGTTATCGAAATCTGACTTTAATCTAAGCACATTTAACTAATTCCCATTGGAATTTAAAGCCACCATAATGCAAGAGCGACAACTTTGCCCAATAAATAGCTAAAATTGTGCTGCAGATGTGCCTGTGTGTGCTTGCACTATTGAGGTGAAGACTTTTTATATTGATGAGAGAGTGCTCACACAAAGAAAAAGTCAAGAGCATAGAAATGTGCTTTCTGCCTCATGAATGCTTTGCTGCTTTATTATAATTCGAAGCAACAAGGAGATAAGTTCACTGTTTTTGTAATTAAACTCACAGCTTCAGTCCATAGAGATTCTTTAGGTAAGCAGGTATTTTAAGCATGATTTGGTTTCACTCTAATGAATGTAGTCTAATCTTATCATGCTACTTTATTTAACTCACAAACTCAGGAATTGAACAAACTATAGATACAAACTATGTAAAATGACCCAGTAAAAGGGCTGATAGTCAGGTTGCTCTTGCCAGAGTATTATTTTCTCCTATAATCTTAATACCAATGGAAAATCTCTCTAAAAATGCATCACTGCAGTGCTGTAAATACTAAAATACAAGCAGTTTCATAGGTATAAACACAAAACTTGTGATTAAAAATTGTGATAAAAGTGCTTACTCTGCCATGATCCAATGAAAAGGAACTACTTGCATAACCAGAGGTTGATAAACCTAGAACAATGGTGTCACCACTGAAAGGATCATTCAGACAACTTTACAGCTTTAATAACATCTCTCTGTATGGAGGAATTAATATAAGTGCTTTAACAAAAAGCTGCTTTTAAACCCTCTAGAATTAATTGCACAATAGCTTCCAACTTTTTAACACATTTTCTTTTATAAACTGAGATGAAATTTTATTGTCTCGATGGCACACATGCTGTTGAGAGAGGTTAACCTGTGTTGAACCAGGAATATACCCTCGAATAAAACCTTTTAAACTGCCCACGGGGTGCTGCACTTAGCAAAGCTGGTCTGATGTGTCCCTCAGAGGCTTTGAGATGTTTTAAAACCTCTTTCCTTTAATAAATTAACAATTAGTCCTAGCGATGCTTGATTCTGCTACTTTGGCTTCTGTATTATTCTAATGTCAGGTTGCTAAAATGTGTTATTAGTTTATCAAATGATAGGATTAAGTAAAGTATATTAAGACTAACTTTGATGTTGGTTGAGGAAACCAGAACAGATAGCTTAAAGTAGTATGTAAAAGACTGATGTTTGAAAGTA
This sequence comes from Danio rerio, assembly GCF_052040795.2. Classification (NCBI taxonomy): domain Eukaryota; kingdom Metazoa; phylum Chordata; class Actinopteri; order Cypriniformes; family Danionidae; genus Danio; species Danio rerio. Next base: position 47,946,441 of record NC_141036.1, on the reverse strand, counting down.
GTCTGAAGTTGCAAGTGTATACCCAGCTCATGGAATCTTCTCAGAACAGTGCATAATGTTCATTAAACGTTGTGTAGATGTTAGCACATGGAGTACATATTATAATGATTTTGGAACATTCTTGTAGCCTTAATAGAAGCACATTCTTAGAGCACAGTATATTAATGTGAACAGAACTGTTTTAATTATGTTTATATTTAAATAATAACATACCGAGAACATTATGGAGCTAAAATATATAAACATTTTAAACAGCATTATAATAACTGAAAAATAATGTTAATATGTCATCTTCAATGCTGGACATTTTGAATGTTCTAATAACCTTCAATAATAATGTCTATGTAACTTACTGAGAATGTTAGGGGAACGTTCTTAGAACTTTTATGTAATGTGAATAGTTATATAATGTGAATAATGTTCTGCTTATGTTATTAACCAAAAAAAATAACATTGTTCTAGCACTGCACAATATATCGTTTCAGCATGGATGTGCGCATCTGCAATAGTCACATCGCAATATATGCAGCGTTGAGTCTGAAATTTAATTGACCATCCACAGAACACATGTGATTTGTAGAGTTTGCATGTGCTTTTTAAGGCCTGTGACTGAGCATTTCAGGAGACTTTAGAACATTTGAGCACAAAACATACTGATGTTTCAAAGTGTAACAAAGATTTATTTAATTTAATGATTTATACAGAATTAATATGACTTATGCAACTAAAAAAAGTTTTTATTACTTAATTTTTGCCTTGTTTCTAGTCCAAATATCTACATCTCAAAGCAAAAACGAGATTATTTTACTTACCACATTGGCACATCATTTTGCCAGTTTTAAGGGAAAATGTATTCATTTCTTCTTAAAGTGAAAACAAAACAATATTTTACTTGATCTAAGAATTTATAGGACAAAACCGGACAAAGCAAAGTAAGAAAAGCCTTTTTTTGCATTGTGATTATTCCATTTTTGTATAATTTCTGTTAGATTTACCAGAAACCACCAAATAGAGCTATTCAAACCATCTTTTCATATCGCAATATAATCGCAGAAAAATATATTGCAATATCAGATTTTTCTAATATCGTGCAGCCCTACAGAATCTACATTTTTCGGAAATTTTAACTGTTCCAACAACCTCCCACAGTAATATTTTAAAACTTACTAAGAAAGATAGTGAAACGTATGTAGAACATTCCTTCCACAATATGCAAATGTTTTAATAACGTTTTAAAAAGCATTCTGAGAACATTAACACAACACAAGACTGTAACTTTATGAAAGCATTTTGAATAATCTTACTATAACCAAAACTTAATGTTAAAACGTCAAAGAAAAAACTATTTGAACATTCAAAAAAATTATAATGTTACATAATAGATGGGAATGTTAAGAGAACTTTTTTAGGACCTTAACCTTGTTATCTGTGTAGCTGCTGCGTTTTAGCAAGCTGAAGACAATTTAGCATGTTGCTAGCATATTTTAATATAATGTGTTTTAGAATATTTTCCATGTTAACATGATTTAGCCTAATAATTTCACATTTTAATATGCTGTTTGCATGTTTTAACATGTTTTTCCCGTTTTAATTTTGCCCTTTAACATACAGTAATTTAACATGTTGCTAGCATGTTTAACAACAAATGTAAACATTGTCACATTGCTGTTATGGTTTTAGCAAGTTGTTTGCATGTTTTAACATTACAGTATGATATTTTATCATTTTGAAAACATGCTTTAGCACATTAACAGTTTTGGTTACGCTATACTTTGATTAAACAGTAACTTTGGGCTATCGGTAATTTGCTCAGTCATAAGAAAGATAGATGTCATATTGTTTTTTTTAATTTCTAGGCTTTTAGTTTAAAATCGCCAGAACAGTGCAGAACATTAGCACTTGAAGGGAAGTATCTCTTGTTGTTTTGAAGTCATACATATTGATTTGTGTTATAGATGCATGTATATCATGTGTGGTTATTGAACTACTGTACTCTCATGAATTTGGATGTGTTTGATGAATAATATCTGCTGAGTTTACATGGATATCATTTATATTCATTATATGACTGCTGTGTGTGTGTGTGTGTGTGTGTGTGTGTGTGTGTGTGTGTGTGTGTGTGTGTGTGTGTGTGTGTGTGTGTGTGTGTGTGTGTGTGTGTGTGTGTGTGTGTGTGTGTGTGTGTGTGTGTGTGTGTGTGTGTGTGTGTGTGTGTGTGTGTGTGTGTGTGTGTTTGCATGTTTGCCAGTGCGCGTCTCTGGAGTAATTGATGCAGTTATTCGAGGTTCACTTAAGCAGATGATGAAAACGCTTGTATTCTATTTTCAGATGGTGTGCTCATAAATATTCGGCAGTGCATGTGCATACATGTCTGCGTTTCACAGGAAAAAGGATATTTTTAATTAATTAAGCTTACAGTACGTTCACATCGGCAGGATCAGCGCAGCCCTTAAAATGTCAAAAACACAATTAGAGTGAACTTTAGATATTTGAAGAGGAAACAGAACAGGTGGCTCTTCTGCAAAGGTTACTGAAGTGGGTTAATATGCAGTCTTATCAGGATGAACTTTTTTTCTTTTTTAATCATGTATGTCTACAGCAGGGGGCAGCACGGGGGCTCAGTGGTTAGCACTGTCGCCTCACAGCAAGAAGGTCGCTGGTTTGAGTGCAGGCTGAGCCTGTTGGCATTTCTGTGTGGAGTTTGCATGTTCTCCTGTGTTTGTGTGGGTTTTCTCTGGGTGCTTCGGTTTCCCCCACAGACTGCAAAGACATGCGGTATAAATTAATTGGGTAAACAAAATTGGTCGTAGTGTGTGTGTGTGTGAATGTGAGGGTGTATATGTGTTTCCCAGTACTAAGTTCTGGCTGGAAGGACATCCGCTGTGTAAAACATATAGGTTCATTTCGCTGTGGCAACCCCTGATAAATAAGAGACTAAGCCAAAGGAAAATATGTCTACAGCAGGAGTGTCAAACTGCAGCCCTGCACAGAGTTTAGCTCCAACACACTTTCCTGTAGGTTTTAAACAACCCTTAGGAACTCCAGTAGTTTGATCAGGTGATTCATTAGGGGGTGAAGTGAAAACATGGAGAACTGTGGGAAACTTGGAGTTTAGCACTTGTGGTCGACAGCTATGTTAAAAATGAGGAGACCACTTAAAAAGGTCTAGAAAGCTCTTATAGCATTTTTCCCCCGAATTCAAAATAAAATCATTTAATTTATATTGTCTTTATTTGTTTGTTTGTTTTATTGTGTTCTTATTTCCATTTGTTGTTATTAAAAAATCAGGTAGTATTCCACTAAACATTCTTAACTGTTCTGAAGTTTAAATATTGGTATTGTCTTGTCTAAAAATTCACATAAGCCAGTCTAAAAACATGGCAGTTTTATTTTGATTATTTGTCATTTTCCACTTGTTTACACAAACAAAAATTATGTTAAATTAAATTTTTTCCATCACTGTATACATATTGCATCATGTTAATAAAAGGAATAATTTGCATATATCAAACCATATAATAATAGAGTGCTCAGCTTAAATGAATACACTCCTCAGAGCTCTCTTTTAAGTGAATGTTTTCTATAATATTTTCAAAAATCAATCTTTTCTTACATTGTGATAGTGCTATAAGAATAAAGACGGATTTAATTAAATTGATGTTCAATGTACATTTTACAAAAAAATTTAATGAACAGGAAAAATCAAGAAAAACAAAGAATATCAAATGTAGTTAAAATGTTATTAATTATTTTTTGCAATATCTCGTTTGTTCAGATTTAAGTAATCAAGAGAGTTGCTTCTTCAAGCCTTTAATTTTTAATTGTGTCATAACTCAACAATCAAAAGAAAGAAAAAAATCAAATGTAGTTAATTTTATAGTTTTTACAATAACTTGTTTGTTTAGATTTAATTCACAGAGAGAGTCGTTTCTTCAAGCCTTGAATTTTTATTTGTGTCATAATTAAAAAATCAAGAGAAACAAAAATATAAAAAGTAGTTAAAATTTTGTATACAGTTGAGGTCAGAATTATTAGCCCCCCTGTTCATTTTTTCCCCCAATTTCTGTTTAACATAGAGAAAATTATCTCAACACATTTCTGAACATAATAGTTTTAATAACTCATTTCTAATAACTGATTTATTTAATCTTTGCCATGATGACAGTAAATTATATTTGACTAGACATTTTTCAAGACACTTCTATACAGCTTAAAGTGACATTTAAAGGCTTAACTATGTTAACTAGGTTAACTAGGCACTAGTAGGCAGGTTAGGGGAATTAGGTAAGTCATTGTATAATAATGGTTTGTTCTTTTTTTTTTTTTTTGTAATTCAGTTTTTATTTCCGAAAGTGAGAATATACAATTTTTACAATCAGATAACAAAATACTTTTAACAGATATAACCCCAAATATATTCCCCATCCCCCCACCCCATTATACGCACATCAGGAAACACAGAATAACTATAGTGTAGACCAAGCTGTTAGATAATTTCCATTAAGTTGTCATCCGTAGCATCAGATAAGGGTTAAGTGTCCAAGATTTCTTTGACGTTGCATATGTAGATTTTCCATGCCGTAAGAATGTCCACTTTGGCATGGTTGATCCGTGCTGATGACAGTTCCAGATACAGTATTTCCAATAATGAATGTAACCAGTGCTTAACTGAGAGATCATGAGGAGGTTTCCACCTTTGTACCAACATTTTCTTTGTAGCAGTTGAAGCAGCTAACCAAAATTTACGGACCTTTGCATTTAAGGGAAATTGAGAGTTATCATTCAATAGTAACAGTACAGATATTAGTTTGTTCTGTAGAAAAAAAAAAAAGGGGGGGGGGGGCTAATAATTTTGACCTTAAAATGGCTTTTATAAAAATAAAAAACTTTTATTCTAGCTAAAATAAAACAAATAGGACTTTCTCCAGAAGAAGAAATATCATCAGACATACTGTGAAAATTTCCTGAATCCGTTACACATCATTTCGGAAATATTTGAAAAAGAAAAAAAATTAAAAGGGGGGCTAATAATTCTGACTTCAACTGTATGTAATTCTTTTTGCAATAACTTGTTTGTTCAGATTTAAGTAATCAAGAGTGTTTTGCTTCAAGTCTTTCATTTTTATTCAAGAATCAAGAGAAACATAAAATATATCAAATATAGTCAAATATAGTTATAGTTTGTAATTCTTTTTGGTTTCCCAGTACTGGGTTGCAACTGCAGGGGTATCCGCTGAGTTAAAACATATGCTAAAATAGGTGGCGGTTCATTGTGCTGTGGTGACCCTTGATAAATTAGCAACTAAGATGAAGGAAAATAAATGAATGAATTAATTCTTTTTTGCTAACTCTTCTGTTCAGATTTAATTCATCAAGAGTGTTGCTTTAAGTCTATCATTTTTATTTTTGTTGCTTCTTCAATACTTGATATTATATTTTTGTACTAAACTATTCATGATTGCCCACCTGGCCATTTAAAATCAGCCTCCACTCTTGTCTGTGCTGACCTGATGCTGGTCTTCCTCCTTGTTTCCCTCAGGAATGACGTGTCAGGCGCGCAGCTCCTACCTGAGCTCAGAGGTGCTGTGGGGCGAGCGCTTCACCCCTGTGCTCTCACTGGAGGAGGGTTTCTACGAGGTGGATTATGACACCTTCCACCACACCTATCCCGCCCCGACACCATCCTGCTCCGCCAGAGAGCTCGCAGAACTGCTCAAGAAAGGGGAATCCATACCTCTGCCCCCTATTTCACCTCCAGCGGCACTAGCGGAGCCAGCAAGCCCTGTTGAGACGCCGGAGGAGAAGGAGGAGAATATAGATGAAGACGCAGAAGAGACTGTTAGCAATGGGGATGTGAACAGAATGGAGATCGAGCATGAATGAGGGGTCTGCTGCTGCCCCCGTGTGGCAGAAAGATAGAAAAACTCACTTAAACTGAAGATAGTTACTAATCTCTAGGCCTGTAGGTCTGCATTTTGTCATTAAAACCACACTGGTACTAAATGCTTTGGAGAATAGAGCAACGCCGCATTAAGGTTTGCAAAAGTATTTGCGAAAAATACTTAAAGTAGCCCCTGTTATGCTGTTTTCAAGGTTTATCATATTGTTTTGGTTTTACATTCATACACTGTAAAAAATGCTGGGTTCCACACAATCGATTGGTGTTGGGACAACATGAGGGAAGTAAGATAACCTATTAGTTTTACCCTTTAAAGTGGATTGTCAGCCCCAAAACACTCAAATATTGTTTTTTTTTTAGCTTTTTTTTTTAAATCATTAGTTTGATTAATCCCGGTTCAAAAGCACTTTTATTTCCTTTAATTACACGGCTTTCTGGAATACTTGATTCTGATTGGTCAATAACAGCGTTCCTATGCAGTGGTGTAGTCGGGGCTTTACGCACGTATACTCCGTAGCCTTCTTTTTTCCACAAGCTGTTAGATATTACATCTTCTGAGGATCAATAATTGGGTAAACCCTTGGTATACTCACTTGTTTTGCTGATTAAACTTCCCTAACTTATGTGTATTCACATTTCCTTTAACTGGATAACAAATGTTTTTTTTTTTTTTTTTTTTACAAGTCCTCTAGAGTTAAACAATTGGATTTCACCACAGCTTGATATACTCAGCCAATCTCCGGGTCTGCTAGGGGGAAAATTAGCTAAACATAAGGCATTGAAAAGTATTAGACTATTAGGATTTATCTTTAAAATTAACAAATTTGTTTTAATATTTTTTCTTTTTTTAATGGATATTTCACCCAAAAAAAATGAAAATTGTCATAATTTACTCTACCTTTACTTGTTCCCAAATGGTTTGTGCTTTTTTTATTGTGTGGAGCACAAAGGAAGAAAGATTATTTTGAAGAAAGCTGGAAACATGTAACCATTGACTTACATAGTATTTATTTTCCTTCTGTGGAAGTCAATAGCTACAGGTATCTTATGCTAAATATATATATATATATATATATTGCTGATGAATTAAAGAAACAGTGACTTTTGGCATTTCTTTGCCAACATCATTTGGGTTGGGTGGACAATATAGTACACCACTTTTTTAGGACTACACCACTGTTCCTATGTTTTTCCTATGATAATAACCACTTAAACTAATAAGACAGCGTCATCCAGGTACTACTAATCATCTTGGCAGTTAGTGAATATTTTGCTGCTGTTTTTGACCATTTGGCGCCATCTGAATATGTTAGGCTACATCCAGTTGTTTTGTTTATGCCAACTTTGTTTAATGATATGAAAACATTACTTTTACTTTTCTACATTTACCATAAAGTGACAAATCAACTGTTTGGTTGAGCAAATTTTTGAAAAATTATTACAAATATACTAAATATTTTTGGCACCATAACATAACTTTGTAAAGAAGGCTCTTAGAGGGTAATAATATGTCAAAAATATGCTTACCTTGAAAATTATCAGCAAAAATAGTTCAGATGGCAGGAGTTATTTCTTTGTTTTTGACTGCAATAGTTAGAAGCAATGTAGTGACGAGTGCTGTTGAGTGAGTTGGTGACAACTAGTGGATTTTTTTGGCATAACATACAGTATGTATGTACCAGACGGTAGAGATGGCTCAATAAGGTTGAGTTGAGTTAGATACTCCTCTCAATAAAAAATAGTCAAAACATGGTCAACCATTGGTCGAGCAGGCAGTCAAAGTTAGTAAATTGTTACAGCTCGGATCAATGTTTGAGTTGTTTAGTTTTGTGTCAAGTAGTTGTATAAAAAAGTGGGATGGTGTAGATCTAGCTGGTTGTTTTTGCAGAAAAAAAACATTCAGTCCTATACAACAGCTGCTGAAAATGCCTGTCTGACGATACTCTGTGAGTACAACCGCCTTTATTTAGATTAGCCCTTACATAATGTAGACTACATTGCAGCATTAAGTATTTTTTTCCACAATTTTTACACCTGATCTAGCCTATGCTGTTTCTTGTATAAAGTAAATATTTCTCTGTTAATCATTTTATTTTATCGAAGCAACATAAAGAAATGTGACTTTAGTCACCAAAAAATGTCTCAGTATGATTGGTCTGTTCATGTGATAAAAACAGCTTTTACTCGTAAAAACACTACATGTAATCAATCAATCAGTTCCTAAAATCTTTTAAGTTGATTTCATTACTTTAACATTTACTTAATATTTAACTATAAAAACGTTTAACAAAAGAAAGAGTACATCATAATTACCATCTCTTTTTTAATCATAAAAGTTCAAAGTTAAGCACCCTCTGAAAAAACTCTGTATTTCAGTGCACTTTAAAGGTTTTTTCTTTGACTGTACAGTAAGTATATTTCACAAAGTTATTCCACAATCCTCCTCGTCTGACAATTGGTGGACAAAAGAAATGAAAGTGATTTGTCTACCTGTTATTGGAATGAACAAAATCAATCTTAATACAAGTCTAACAGGGTCCACAGTGTCTGAAACAGTTTGTTCAAGGATTGGGTCTCTCTAAACTGTTTGAGTGCACTCTGCTCTGATTGGTCAAATATGGCCCAGCACATGTTGAAAATGAAATCCACATTACCATATCAGGGGTCTCCTTTATAAAACATTTATTGAAACCTTCTTAAAAGTGAACATACGCAAGTATATATTTTTTATATATTTGTTTATTAATGATTTTGGCTCAAATAATGATTTAAAATTGTTCAATTAAGATAATATTAAAGTTAAATATGTTTACTTGGATCACTTACATTTTTTCCTTAAGGGACTGGCCTATTCATGTTTCCAGCCCCATTTTGTGTGGACCCCACATTTATAAATGAGACCCCTGAACTTCAGGTTTTCCTCAGTTATGTGAACAGTTTTATTGTATACATTTAAGCAAGTCCTCATCTTTTGGAAACACATGCAAAGTGGATTTGCTTTCACAGCACTGAAGGAGTCTTCTCAACATTTCCAAAACATGTATCAAACTCTTTAGCTACTATGTTTGAGGGCTAAATAGATGTTTACTGGCAACAACTGAAGACCATATATGGGCATTATGCAAACGTGTTACAAATCTACATCGATTGTAATTACTGATGGCTCGTTTCAGGCGGTTCAGAATTGGTTGCTTCTTTTCAGAGACAATAACTGCAATTGAGTTTTGAAACCTTTTCACATTTGCAAACAGCTACATTACATTTGATTTAATAGGTAATCTAAAAAAGCATAATAGGGGCACTTTATAAGCTGTTATATCTTGAATTTAAATGCAGTTTATTTCAGTAAGCAAGATGCATATGTATATCTTGCTAAACACATGCTATGAGCTTGCATCATTGATTTTGAGGTTTATAAATATTTCTAAATCCATTTATTTATTGAATTATATGATTTTTTTTGTGCTTATTAGCCAAACCACAGCATTTTCTGTGTAAAATTGCTGGTTAAAAAATATTTAATTTACAAAAGACATTCCATTCTCATTAAAGGGAATATTGATTATGCATAGAACAAGCTTGCAATTGCACATCATGTGTCGAATCATAAACACGTGCTCATGTATAGTAAGTCATTTCTGATGCTACACTGTAAAACCCAAAAAGTTAAGGTAACTCATAACCAATTGAGGAAACCAATTGCAACAAACTAATCCAAATGAGTACTGTGAACTTAATCCATTTGAGTAAACGAAGCAATTTGAGCTCAGTAAAAGAATAAATGAAGAGAACTCAAACCAACTGAGTACTGTAAAACCCAATAAGTTAAAGCAACTCAAACCATTTGAGGAAACCGATTGCTACAAACCATTTGAGTTAAAAAACTAATCTTTATGAGTACTGTTAACTTACTCCATTTAGGTTGGAGTAATGAGGTATTTAATTAGCTCCTTACCTTCAACACTGAGTTCAGAACTATTTTCAAGTGAGTAGAGTTAACTTTCAGTCAATTTTGAGTTAACTACACTCATTTCATTTGATCAAGTTGACTGTTGGGCTTTACAGCGAAGCAAGTAGATTTTCAGTGAGGAACAGCGACCTCTGCTGTTGACTGCCGTTGCAGTCAGATTTGCCAAAGGGTTAAAGATGAGAAATGAGCTGTAAGCAGTGTTGGGGGAAGTTACTTTTGAAAGTAATGCATTACAATATTGAGTTTCTCCACAAAAGAAGTAACTATTTATGTTACTTGGTTAATTTTTATGATAAGTAAACTGTGTTACATTACTTTTGAGTTACTTTTGCGTTACTTTTTATCTTATCTGACTAAGGCTTAACCTCTTTCAGAACTTTTTTCTTTCATTTTTTAAATAGGGGAGATCTGCAATTAATAACATGCAGTATAATCTAAACCTATATTTACTTTAAAAAACACATGAAAAAAATACATTTTAGGATAATATATTCTGAGAACGTTCTAAACCCAGAACTATACATGCCGTACAGATTATTGAAAGTTTAAAGCAATGCATTTGCTACTTTTGTCTTTAGTAAAATCCCTGTCCATCAACACAATCCCTTTTTCATTTCTTCGTTGTGTTCAAAATAATGAACACATTCTCTCAATGACTGTGTGATTCATTGTGACTACTTTAATTTTAATTTAGTTATTTACTTTTTAAAAGCGAATTAACTAAACTAAAAAGTTACTCAAAAATTATTACTTATTGTTTTAAAGTAATGCGTTACTTCACTTGTTACTTAGAAAAGTAATATTATTATGTAACTTGCGTTACCCCCAACACTGGCTTTAACACAAACATGCGTTGGATATTAACACCCAACAAACAGAATGCACAATTGAATTGTCTCTCTGTCTTTTATTGAAAATGTATGACATTGGCGGTACTGTTTGGATCATTTCTTCATTTTTATTGTGTCACTCATATTTGTGCTCGAGGAACACCTTCACTTTCATTTATTGCTTCTCCTTGTTTGTTTGCAATCCAGTTCTGTTTTATACAAGACGTGAATAATAAAGCAAATTAATAAAATTATCCTTCTCAGATACTGTGCATTGTGTTAGGATTTTTAGACTGCATGCCTAATCTGGGCAGTGGGTAGCGCTCTGGCCTCACAGTCACTGGTTTGAGCCTTGGCTGTGTCAGTTGGCATTTCTCTGTGGAGTTTGCATGTTCTCCCTGTGTTAGTATTAATGTGAGACTATTATCAATATTATTGTTTATACAAAATATAGCTGTCGCACATTATCAGTGTCATTTCTACCACAATGCTGTAATGTCGCTTTAAAAGGTTTGTGTGAAAGATTTTTTAGGTGGTTTCTATGAAAATGAATAGTGCCATCTGAGAACATGTTCAAGATGGAGGGAATTTACTTTTTATCAACAACACTTGAAGAAAAATCCAGGTAAATATCGCTTGATAATGAAATACATTTACGTCATTACCAAACATGTACTTTCAAAGATGTTTTTAAAAACCCAAACAAAATTAAGGTAAATAAAAGTGTTTTGTATACATGAAAGGCTATCAGTTCAAAGCCAATCGGTGAAGCTATTTTAAATTTTTCACAAAAACTGTTGAAATGTTATTTCCACCACTGTCATTTCCATCACCACACACATTTCTAAAAAAATATTGAAAAAGTTCTCATCACACATTAAAAGTGCATTCACAATGTATGAGTTCATGCTCTATTTAATATACAAATTCTGTTTATTTATTTTCTAATAAGCTCTTAACCAAAGTAATATGACATTTTAGAGTGTGAGAGGTGTACAATTCAGCATACAACTATTTATTTCATTGACAAATGTATATATATATATATTGTGGAAAGACTGATTAAACTATATTCAAAAATGATCTTAGACAATGTTTGACTGCCATAATTAATTACATTTTGAAATAAGCTGTATATTGAGATGTGGTGGAATTGACATTTGTTCAGTTCACCATGAAAAAAATGTTTCTCTTCTTATCTAAGTTGGTCCTCTTACAGATCGTAAAACTAGACAAATTGTTTAAACTTATGAGGCTGTTACGATAATTTTGAACCATTTTTTTTACTCAACTTTACAAGGCTAAAAGTGCCTGTATTGAAGAAATGGCCCAAATACACTTCCTGAGGCCAAAGACTATAGAGTTTTTTTTTTAAAACAAATGTAAGTTTATAGATATGAGGGGAATAAACCCAGAATAGATTTAAAAACAAATATATGCCTTGAGCCTACGAGTGAACAACACAATGATGAGTGAGGTATTTAAGATAAGACTAAGATTTATTTAAGATACATTTAAGATTTATTTAACTGTAGCTATACATTACCTAAATGTACACTCATACATGTGTATTCATTTAAGTTAGAAAATATATTTCATTTAATTTGAATTGCATCTTTACACCCAATTAGTTGAGTTATTAAATAAATAACCAAAAAAAAAAAAAAAAAACAACAAGGCACCAAGCATTTAACCCAACTAGTTGAGGTATTAATGAATAATCAAATAAAGGTTAAAAATAACCCAACAAAGCAGTAAATACTTTTAACTCAACCATTGGGTTAAATAAATAACTCAACGTTTAAAAATAAAATAAAATCTTAAAATCCTACTTCACCTACCTTGAAAGACAATGAAACAATATAAGGGAACATTTTAAAATAGGAAATAAACCGATGGTGGCACAGTGGCTGAAGCGCTGTCGCCTCACAGCAAAAAGGTCGCTGATTCGAGTCCCGGTTGGGTCAGTTCTGGAGTTTGCATGTTCTCCCCGTGTTCCCTGTGGGTTTCCTCCGGGTGGTCGAGTTTGAGTGTGTATAGATGTTTCCCTGTACTGGGTTGCAGCTGGAAGGGCATCCGCTCTGTATTAATTTAAGCAGAAAACTAGCCTATATTGATTGTACTATTTTTGTTGTTGTTTTTATCTTTAGTCCTCACCATTTAGTGGCAAATAGCTGAAAAGTTTCTGGGAATTGAACTGAAAGGGCTCACGAAGGCAGCAGATTCATGATTGTAGCTGCAATGTTTCCCGCTAGATGGCGAAACAACGAGCAAAACCACGGTTATTTGCAAGTGCATTGTGGGTAAAGACGTTCGACGCACATGTGGCCACCTGATCAGTGCAGCAGCAGACCGGAGGAAAAGCGGGACTGAGTAAACGCCAGCTATTCGTACAGTTAAAACAACCGCACAAAATAAGATAAAATGAGACCAGGTAAGTTATTTACACATTTCAATTATTAAAGCTAAAGTTAACGCTATAAAATATAATCCAAGTAACGTTGTTTATAAGTGTTGGTTTGGAGTTAGCCGGATGAGTTAGCCACGCACTTGCAGTTTTGTGGAAGAAACGCTCGTTCTTTTTAAATGTCTTGGCATTGTTATTTACTTTATTACAAGCTTTGGTGTAGAATTGTTAAAATGTGGTTTCGGTGTAAATAACGTTATTTTTGTACATATATACACATGTTAAAACACTACACGTGCGCGCGACCGAGCCATGCTGTTACACGCGGTGCTGAAGCTCCACATGGCTTTTAACTAGTCAGAGATAATAACCAGTTTGCTTTTGTTTCTGAAAATAGTTGTTTTGTTGATTGGGATGTGTTTTAATTTAAATAGTGAGTCTTGTGTAACGTTATTATTTTTTTGTACATTTGAGTTTGTGCGTTTTCCAGTCGAGAAGTAACGTTAGAGGAATACACGTTTTTTCCTCTTGTACAATAAGTAGCTTTGTTGTTGTGGATGAACAAAGACATAAATACACCCAAAACAGAATGTATTTTGAGTGAAATGGAACTATGTTGTTTGTTGTGTAGTAAATGCGCCTAGACTTTAGGGAAAGTTAGTTTTCAATTTACACTTAGGGACTTTCTCAATAATATAATTTCACAAAAATATTATTTGCAAATTCTAAATAATGAAATCATTTTAGCAGCCAGTGACTATCAAAGTACAATATTGCTCACAGTTAGATACATAGTACTTATGTTGTTTACAGTCAAATACAGTGCTAATGTATTCGAGTCATACTTGCATGTAATTTCAGACCGAATATTAAAAGTACTATAGTAAACAATATAGGAAACATGTCACAAGTTGTCACTGAATGAATGTACGAATATAAAAGCAACTTTATCTCAATCATATAACCCTCTTAATGCTGTCATTTAGCGCTCTTATTTTCTCATTCGACTTCTTATTTGCCAAGAGAATGGTTATTTTGTATTTATGAAACATCAATTAAAACCATGTTGTCCGATCAGCAGCTGTTCGTTCATTGAGTGAATGCAGAAAAAGTTTTGGCAGTTATTTTTTATATTAAAGACTACATTTTTTATATGGATTTAATGGATTTTATATGGATTAAAGTTTTTATATGGATTTTGACTAAACTTTGAGTTTTTTTACTAAACATTTTTGACACCTAATAGTAATTCATTCTAAAATGACACAAACATAAAATGTAACTTCTTTTAATTGATTTTGTACCAAATATATATACTACAAATATAACCATCAAAAAAGTAAATATTTTGAGGCTTTTTAAGCATTTGGAAAGTTTTAGCTTTTTTACAAAATTAGTGTTTTGTTTTTGTATGTCTTCAGGCCCAAATGTGGTTACTAATGGATTTCATAATTTTGTGTGAATGCAATTTTAACTTATTAAAAGTTTCCATAAATGCAGTACAGCAGACTTGTTTTTGGTACTTCAGACAGTGCAAAGTAAAAAAATGTGCTCTACCATACCACCCAGTGGAAACAAGAAACCATAATAAAGGATTTTCTGGTTATTGTAAGGAGTCACTTGCAACTTTAAACTGGTATAATAATAGTATGATCCACAAATGCATTTTTTTCTCCTTTTCTTTTAAATGTTTTGCTCTTTCCCTTCATCAAAGTAATATTTGTGTCCTCTCTTCAGGATTCAGCCCAAGGGGAGGTGGTGGTCGTGGAGGATTTGGTGGAAGAGGACGAGGCGGAGGAGACCGCGGAGGAAGAGGAGGATTTCGAGGAGGCAGGGGTGGTTTTGGTAAGCAGGATATTAAAGCAGTTTTATTTTACTCCCATATATATATATTGCATGTGCCTTATGGCTTTTTTTGTCAACATCATATATATATATAGATGGTTTAAAGACATGTTTAATTACACCATTAACAGAATTAAAAAGGGATTTTAAATGTATAGAAAATTGCATTACATTTAAGCAAAGTGTATTTTATAAAAAAAACAGTACTCTGGCTTAACCAGTACTCTGGCTTAAAGGGCCCTGAAACCCCCTCGTTTCAGCAGGGTGTTTTCACACCTTTACTTTGGAAAAAGTCAGAAAAGTGGGCGTGTCCAGCTCTGTTTAGGGGGGAGTGTCGGAGGAACTAAAGTGGGAGGGTATGGGAGTGTCTATTTGGGCACGCGCGAGTTTCAGAGTCAAAATAAACACACAGGAGAAAGTGATGGTGTTTAACCTACATGGACATCTGTAGTCGAATTATTTGCCAAATTATTAAATGTTGGACTTGAACTGCAGTTTGGCTCTTTGATTCAGGGAATTCAATCATGTCCCTCGCGACAAACAAGATATTTGATTCGAGGAGCTGCTCTAAGCGTGTATTTTTCATGCAATGTTTGATACCGCACGGCGAATGAGAGAAAAAAACCCTCCGCATTTCCTGGAAACTTAGATGCACACGGCAGGTAGCGTCAGAAAGCCGCGTGTGTTATTCCAGTCACTAAATGTGGTAAAAACCCTACACGAGATTAAAGTTTGGTTGTGGTGCTAACATGTGTACACTCGGTGCAATAGTTAACTTAGTTCGATACGAACAAACTGAATAAACAAAGAGCACTGGTCGCTCACTTACCAAATCTGTAGAGACAGGACAATCACCGGCAACTAGAGCCGCGTCTTTATTAAGAGAATACTACAAGCGAATCCAGATCTCAGAGTTTGCAGATGAGAACAGCTCTCAGGTAAACAATAATCCTCCTTAGACACGTAAATTATTGTTGTGGAACGTCGCGTACACTGTTAATCCACACGTGACTCTGAGCTCTCACAGAGAGAAAATGAAAACAAAACTTAACGGCAGTAAACTATAAAAGCAACACCTTACGCTTGTTTTGCCAACACACTGTGCTGTCTCTGTCGTGTAAATACGGTGATAGTAATGAATATTAATAAAGTTGCACAATAGAGCACGCTGATTGGTTTGAACCAAGCCTTACTCATGCATTAATGCATCACACTGTAAGACGTAATAAGACTCACTCAGGCACAGACGTCCAGTCTGCACGCTGGAATACACGCTATTATGTCATGACCGTGACGCAGCTTCAAAAATTCGTTTCAAACCGGAAGTACGAATTTGCTTGAAATAACGCAAAAACAACCAATTTACACTTTTTAGTGAAATATAGGTGTCCTAATAGTGTTTTTAGCAGTGTGGGACACATATACAACTGTCAACAGCTCAAAAAATGTGTTTTGGTGTTTCGTGACCCTTTAATTTATCAAATGATAAATGATTTTACAATTGTACTACATATTAAATGATTATTTCCCTCTCACTAACAATGGTTTGAAAGATAGATAGATGAATAAAGCGCGGAAATTAAGCATTGATCACGTTACCATTTTTTTTTTCGGAAAATGTATTTCTAAAGGTGCTGTTGACTTGAATCTTTCCCTGGATGTTAATAACAAGCAAAAAATCCATATATGTAAAGAAAACAAATCTAATTAGTTTACAAATTAAGTTATGCAAAATAAAATAATATGAAGTGACGCAGGGAAAAAGTATTGAACACATTAAGAAAGGGAACCACAGTGAAAGCCCAGGCAGCAGTTGAAATCTCTCAGTAGTTGTTCAGCAACCCTCTGCCCTTCCTCATTGTAAATGAATATTAGCTGCTTCAGTCCAACATCTACATTATCAGGTAGTGTTGGGTTGATAGATGATGCCATCATCTATTGTCGATGGCCAATAGACATCACAATCCTCCACCTCTGTCACAAATCTGCTTTCAAAAAATACTTGCTCAGGCCCCCTTTACAAATGGCATTTAAGAACGAAAACGATCCATGTAAACACTGGCGTTTCATCTAGCGCTTCCACATTATACCCCTGAAAACGCACATAACATGACCACAAGCACACTGTCATGAGCTGCAGTGTAGGCTATGCATGCGTCTTAACTCCAAGCTCCAGCAGTCACCCCAGAGAGCAGTGCACGTCGGACAGTTTATTAAGGAAGTAGCGCTGGATCTTGTCTCGCTATAGTTGTTAAATGTGATGTTTATTTAGTCCTGTCTCTAATCTAACGACTCTTCGGTCATTTGAATCTATCAGGTAACGTGTCACAGCATCAGTACACTGCTTCAATCTTTCGCTTTCACCCTTGTACTTAGTAATTTTAGCGTAAACCTCAGATACTGTTGGTTTGTTGCTGTTGGTTGTGCACCTTTTTGTGCACCAAGTTTGCCATTATAACGACACTGATCACTCTATTCATGTCAGAGTCCTGCAGAAAAAGTGATTGACAGGTGGTAATTTGTATGTAGCTTATCTTTATTTATGATTTGGTTATGGGTAAAACAAAGACCAAGCATGTCGGGTAGTCTAAACGGTAGGCTACAAGTAATTAATTAAATAAAAATTATTATGAATTATAAACAATTAATTCACTGCTGCCTATGATGACAATGCCATTGTCTATCGCAATGGTTTACATCAGACATCGTACGATGCCAAATTGGTCGACATCGCCCAACTCGGTTTTCAGGATGATGATGATGAATCCAGGGTGGACAATGCTTTCAGAGAAAGACAATCAAGCTGTAGAAAAGCCCAGCCAATCACTTGACTTGAATTCAATATAAAATACAAAATAAAGATCAGATTTGATAGACAAGACCCACAGAACCATCAAGATTTGTACACTATTGAAGTCTGGGAAAACTGAGCAATTCATGTGACTTCATTCTCTATGAGATGCGTCTTTAAGCTGCCATCACCAAAAAAGCCTTTTATATTAAGTATTAAATGTGTTTCAGTAGTTCAGTACATTCGTCTCGTCATTCCATTGTTATTAAACAATTTTTTTTAGTTTAGTTTTATTTTTATGTTTGAATTGTTTGGGTTTTAACCAAAATCTGGTCCAATTCCATGTCAACAGCTCCTTTAAAAATATTATTCCCAGGAAAAAACATGACGTGTTCAATACTGATTTTCTCGCTATAGATGGATGGATGTTTAAAAGTATTTTGGGGCTTCTGATAGTCTTTTAATATGTAATCAAAGGATTCTTGTTCTAAATTTGCCTGACAGGATTTGATTCTACACACATTGATCCATTTCTTTGTCTGTTGTTTGATAAAGGTGGAGGATTCAAGTCTCCGGGAGGTGAAGGTGGCTTTCGTGGACGAGGCGGAGGCCGTGGCACTCCTAGAGGACGGGGAGGAGGAAGAGGGGGAGGACGAGGAGGCTTTAGAGGAGGAGCCAAGGTGACCGTAGAACCCCATAGACATGAAGGTGCGACACAGTCAGTACTCTCTCAAATAATTGGGGATTTAGTTTGCTGTTAGATAAATGTGCTAAATGGTCCTGTTTTCTTGGGGAAATCGCAGGAGTTTTTATCTGCCGTGGTAAGGAGGATGCTCTGGTCACAAAGAACATGGTGATTGGAGAGTCTGTGTACGGAGAGAAGAGGATAAATGTCGAGGTGAGCTTGTAGAAGCATGTCTGTAATATTTTTCTGTGAATTGTATGTTACTCATGTTGGAAAAGTGAAAATAACACAAAGTCTTAAAGCTCTCACTGCATGTTGAATTCCTTTTAAATTCATGTTATGAATGCGAAATATCCCTGTTTGGGTTTCTGTCGAGTGATTGTGTAATTTACTTTATAGACACATTATTGCCACTTGTCCAATTCCAACAATAAAATTTAGTTCCAATCAATCAGATGCATTTGTGGATCTCCATGCACAAATGCATCTGCTTTTGGACAAATAATTTAAGTCTGTGATTACTTAAAGTATGCACTTTTATATACTAGACAAGCTCTCGGACATGCCATCACTGCATAATATCGCAACTTTAACAGGTGCTCTGTTGCGTCAGTCATCAATCACTGTCAATATTCTCCACTTTTCATTTCTTTTATTTCCTACCATATTGGAGAGACTTTTGTAATCCACTAGTTATGGAATGTTTTGCGTAATGGTAAATGCAAATTATAATTAACTGTTTAACGTTGTTGTTGTTGTTATTATAGGTAAATAT
This sequence comes from Danio rerio, assembly GCF_052040795.2. Classification (NCBI taxonomy): domain Eukaryota; kingdom Metazoa; phylum Chordata; class Actinopteri; order Cypriniformes; family Danionidae; genus Danio; species Danio rerio. Next base: position 47,927,239 of record NC_141036.1, on the reverse strand, counting down.
ATATTTAGTTTGCTGTAAATGTTGATTATTGATCAATGAAACCCAGTTTTCTATCTCTCTACTTAACTGATTGGTCATGCATATCTGCCATATTAATAGTCTGATCAAATTGCACATCATACTCTCTAATGTTCATTTAAGTGATTCAGTTTTTTTTTTTCTTCAGGAAGGAGAAACTAAGATTGAGTACAGAGCGTGGAATCCTTTCAGGTCAAAGTTGGCCGCTGCCATTTTAGGAGGTATTGACCAGATCCACATCAAGCCAGGAGTAAAGGTCATGTACCTGGGAGCCGCTTCAGGAACTACTGTATCCCATGTTTCTGACATTGTTGGACCGGTATGTCTACTCTTTATTTCATTTTTTTTTCTCTTTCTTTTTTTCTTTCTCATTTTCTTTTTCATTTTTTTCTTTTTTCTTTCTTCTTTATTTCTTTGTTTGTTCTTTCTTTATTTCTTCCCCTTTTTTCTTTTCTTTTTCTTTATTTCTTTTTCTGTTTTTTATTTCTTTCCTTATTGTCCACATAAAATCAGCTAAAACAAATCTCAAGTGTTGTATATTTTGTTTTAATAATGCTGTAGAGTGTGGCATAACTGTCACCATTGAAAATTAAGCTGTTATGTAATTTTAACAGAAATATTTGGGTTTAAAAACAGGTGCAATTTAAAGATATTAAAGCAGCCAGTTTTTTGATATAGTTTATTATAAATGAGATTTTTATTTGGTTTAATAACTTTTGCTACCACTTTTTATTAGCTCCTATTTTACTTTTCAACTGTTGTATCATGCATTTTATTTACAGTAATTTTTTTTTTCAGAATTTTATTAGTGTAGACTAGTAATTAGACTTTAATAAAATTATTTTATTCCATTTTAAAGCATTGTTTATAATTGGTAAAAAAAAAAAAAGAGTTTGGGATTTTTCGATGAATAAGCAATATTATTTTCCACAGGACATTACACTGTATTTCTGAAAGTGTCTTTGACATTTTAGTGATTTACATTAATTTTCTCACCATAGGAAGGGTTGGTGTATGCTGTTGAGTTCTCACACAGATCGGGCAGAGACTTGCTTAATGTAGCGAAAAAAAGAACCAATATTATTCCCATCATTGAAGATGCCCGACACCCGCACAAGTACCGCATGCTTGTCGGTAAGTTCCTGAGATGCGAGCACTTGAGATATAAATACACATGAATGTTTATTAAAGCGATGCCTTGTTTTCTTACAGGAATGGTGGACGTCATCTTTGCTGATGTTGCTCAGCCTGACCAAACCAGAATTGTTGCCCTCAACGCACACAATTTTCTAAAGAACGGAGGCCATTTTGTTATTTCAATCAAGGTTAGAATAAGTACAAATCTCCTGAGATTTTGGTCCAATGTTTTCATTGTCCTTCAGTTATAAACTTATATTTCCTTCCTCAGGCGAACTGTATTGACTCCACGGCAGCTCCAGAAGCAGTGTTTGCGTCCGAGGTGAAGAAGATGAGCGCTGAGAATATGAAGCCTCAGGAGCAGCTCACACTGGAGCCATACGAGAGAGATCACGCTGTCGTTGTCGGAATCTACAGGTAAGTCTTGATGAATAGAATGAAAAACAATTGTTTCGACTATGACATTGGGTGCGCCACAATCAGCTCCCTTGTTCAGTAGACAGTGCACTGATAAGAGAGACAGCCATTTTAAGTGCTGCCTTTATCGCTACATTTTTCCAGTGGACCTAAATGTTTGCACATCGATGCTCACTTAATAAAAGTTTAGAAGCCCGAAACGTGAATCACATGAACCAAATCGTCAAGCATGACAACAAATAAGAGACTTTATATTTATCATGATTGAACATAGCCAGTCAGGTTAAGAACAATGTAGCAAACATTTACAATTGTTTAATGGTTGAAATGGTGCTGATAATTGAAACAATCAATTTATTTAGCCATAATTATTCAATTCATGTTTATTTCTATAGCACTTTTACAGTGTAAATTGCCAAAGCAGCTTAACATTGATGTTCTACTCAATAAAAACTATGTTCGTCCAGTTTTCAGAGAAGTTTAGTTCAGTATAGTTTAATTTTCACTACTAAAAGTCCAAATACTGAAGAGCAAACCCATCGATGCACACGAGTCCCAAACCAAGCAAGCCAGTGGTGACAGTGGCAAGGAACAAAACTTTAACAATTGACGAAAGCGAAGGAAAAAAAATCTTTGAGAGAAGCAGGCTCAGTTGGACACGACCATTTCTCCTTTGGCCAAACTTTTTGTGCAGAGCTGCAGTCTGGGCGCTGTAGGGCTGCACGATACTGCCGTCCAAAGCCACACCTGCTGAAATCATGAAATCACGCGCTCATTGAAGATGACAGCAGACAACCCACTAGTTTGTGTCATTCGCCAGTTTGAAAACTTTACAGTACTTAATATTACTACAGTTCTAGAAGAAAAAAACTGTGTTATGTGTAGCACATTTTCAGTTGTGTAGCAAGCAAAACTTGTCATAATGTGCAATACTTCATGCATGCAAGGATGGTCTCACTCTCTCAAACTGTCCTAAAGCAACTACTGTATGCTTAGTGTTTGGCCAGCTGGTGTGCAGGAATTACGCTTATTACTAAGCCATAGTTGCAAGCTATTTCAGACCAAATATGGCTGTCATTACTCAGAAATGAACCAACGTGAGTAGAAAACCAACTTCAGCTCAGTAAAGCAGGCTAGGTGGAACAGCGCTGATGTTTTGTTGTTCAATTTAAATAAAATCTACATTATTGATGCTGTAAAAGGCCTTTTGCAACTGAAAGTAGTCACATCAGTCTTTCACCTGAAGATTTCAGTGGGTTTTGCTTTAGCATTTGATTTTACTGCGACTGTGTCTCATGCACATGAACAGTGGCAGCTCTGCGTCACCAGAGCTACAAATCTACATTTGCTGACAGACAGTTTGGGCTACTTATCAGAATTATGGGAATTGCTGACCCGACAATATTTAATTGGATTAACACTTTTTGCTTTGTTTTATGCCTTACCCAGAATATAAAAATACATATAAATTTAGATAATTTACTTTAATTATTACTATTGGAATGTGAAGAGACTGAGATATGAACTTATAAGTCTGATTATTGGTGCACATATAAACATCCAGTCCAAACCACAAAAACTTGTTCAGCACAAATGAAGCACAGCTGTTAATGAAACAAAAGCATAAATATATAAATATTTTTGACTGGAACATTGCAGGAACTTTCAGAAACATCTTTGTCTGGATAGGACTTGAATTTACCTACAATGTTTGTTTTATTTATACTTATTTTATTTATACAGTATTGTTTCCCATCCTCTTTGCAGACCACCACCCAAGGGGAAGAAATAAGGATTTATTGTGAAAACTTTCATCTCTTGTTCGCATCCTTCTTCGCTCCTGAAATTCTTGCTGCAGCCACTAGATGGACCCACAGTTTGCAGATGACAAAAGACTGATATAACTGAACCATTTTCCTGCATCCATTGGGACGGGAGTGCATCCCGCTGCAATATATTCTTTATGGAGAGTAACACAGCTCCCGGGTTTTTCTGTTTTGTTTTTTCTTTGTATGATTATCCTCTGTGTAATATACAGTACCGAGAGATGATTTTTGAGTTTTGCTTGTCAGAATTATTGGAATCTCGATTAACTAGATCAACAGTTTTCAGAAGCATACCTTAGTTATTGTTTCTTTAAATATTTTTAGTAAAACATTTTTATCTGATATGGCTGTGGTTTGTGTTTTTACATTTCTCACATACTGAGGTAGATTTTCAAAAAGACAGAACTTTGTGATGTTCAGTCAGATTTCTTTTTTTGCTGAATCAATTAGTCATATTCATTAATGTTTGAATCGCAGATTCCATTAATCATTACGGCATAAATCCTTAAAAGGGTAGTTCAACCAAAACTGAACATTCTGTCATCAGTTACTCACCCTTCACTTGTCTCAACAGTCTGAGTTTTTTTTTTTTTTTTTTGTGGAACACAAAAGATATTTTAAGAAATCATGATAACCTGTAACCATTGTCTTCCACAGTGTTTGTTTTTCCTTCTGTGCAAGTCAATGGTTACCCAATGACAAACATCTTTTAGAAAATATCCTTTTGTGTTAAACAGAAAAATGAATGTAATTACTTGAGTGCGAGTGAAATTTCATTTTGGCTTTAATGCTGGCTGACAATTTCAATGTCGATTCATCATTGCATTTACATTCAGACTAGAAGGATTTTAATCCCAGTAAAGGGGCTCAAAAAACCTTTATCTTATTACTGCACTGAAGTGTCCATGGGTTTAGACTTGCATGCATGCCTCGAATGAACTTGTGGTATTATTCTGCAGATGTGTTTTCGGAAGTCTCTTAAAGGGTTGATCAATTTTATCAAGCCAATATCATCTATTGAAAATGGGCTTTGCTTGTGTGCTGGTTTATAAAAGTGAATTTAGATTTCTCCCTGCTTGATCATCTGATAAGTAAACATACTAGTACACAAACTAAATTAAACATTATTTTTTTCAAGTGTCTTCTCATTTAAAGTAGCTGCTAGTAATCTAAATTAAAAGTTCAGATCTTTAAAAGTAGAGGCAAGCAATTTAAACCATTTTAATTGAACTTTTAACTTGGTTTAGATTGTTTTTCATATATCTAAAATCAGGCTTCATGTCGTCAACACTTTTGGTCAAATGTCAAATTATTGTCCACATACTAAAAAGGCCCATCTTGGTAGCCATGCCATCAAGATAGTCAATGAGTGTTCCAATTTAAAGGAGAGGGGTCTAGATGCAGATCTGGTGCAGTGCAATCTGAGCTGCATGCAATGCTTTTTAAAGCGCTCAATTAACCCTACCCGTCACAGTGACGTCACTCACTCCATTGAGTTCATTGTGTCTGGCATAGCATCGCTGAGTGATGCAATCTCAGCTTGCATCATAAAGGCTGCATCCAGATACTATTGATTTAAAGGATTTACATAAATAATTGGCTGATCTATTAATGTATGACAAAAAAGTCCTTATTGTATTGCCAAGTTTCTAAAATGTTTTCGCAGAACTAACATATTGTTATCATGATAATATATTGTAACCGTAGGCTAACCTCATTCGGGTATTTAACATGTTTCTGGTTGTTTTAACGTGACGAAAATGTAAAAAATGTGTCTCTTACTACTATGTTGCTGCTATTTATGTTTAGCACACAGTATGTTTTAGCATGGAAAATAAATTACCGTTAGATGTCATGTTTCTAGAAAGTTGCTAGCATTTTTCATGTCATGTAATACAACTAACGTAACATTTTACGTCTGTTTCCACGTTTAGCATGTTACTAGCATGATATATTACATTTGTAGCATGAGTTCTAGATCTAAAATGCCTTCACTTGATAGCTGAATTATGTTTTGCCACAATTCTAGCACATGGCTAACACGTTGCTAGCATTAATTCTCCAGTTTTCATTTATACCACCTGTTATTGTGGTTTAAATGTTGCTAATATTTTATTTTCTGGCATGGAAATAGAATGTTAGTAACATATTTTCAAAACTCAGCACATAACTAGCCGGTTTCTAGCATGACTTTGCACGTGTTTCTGTGATATAATTATGCAAAGTTTTTTAAATGAATGTTCAATGTGCTTTCGGAAATATAATCGGATGAGATTTACAGACATGAATTATATGTCCAAATGTACTACACATGACTTTGCACGTTGTAAGCATACTTTACTAAAATAAGATACAAAATCAATAATTATTCGGATACTAGGAACCAATCTTGCAGTTTGTGTTCACGGGTCACGGCGGATCAGTTATGCTGTTGCACTATTGAGAGCAGCATGGAGAGCTCGAGAAGTGTCCGAAGAACGAAAGAGGAGAAGAAACTACTCCGAAGGCAGATTAAAGCCAGTCACACAATACTGAAGCACGAGGACATAATTACAGTATCACACCCCACAAAGGTACTTATGAAGCTTATTTTGGTGTATTGTCACCCAGAAGGATTTAGTCCGAGCGTTGCAGAGGTTTAATGAACAGTACCATAGACTTCTGTCATAGTGTAATGTGTCATTCATTGTATATAATTAATGCTAATATATATGCTGAAAATAAAAGTCTTTTTGCTATTAAATCCACAGATCATTTTAGACGAATGTAGTGCAGTCCATGGTAAACTGTTTTAAATGTAATGTAAAATTGAAAGGGTTAACTTAGTTCACCTGAAAACAAAAAAAGTTCTACACCCTGCTGAAAAAAACGGCATATGGTAAAGTATGTGTTGATGCTGGTCTTGCTTGTTTCAATGCTGGTTTTCCTGGTCTTAATGCTGGTTTTGCTGGTCTCAATGCTGGTTTTAATGCTAGTTTTGCTGGTCTCAATGCTAGTTTTGCTGGTCTCAATGCTGGTTTTAATGCTAGTTTTGCTGGTCTCAATGCTAGTTTTGCTGGTCTCAATGCTGGTTTTACTTTTCTCAATGCTGGTTTTGCTGGTCTCAATGTTGGTGTTGCTGGTCTCAATGCTGGTCAGAAGCAGCACTGAGACCAGCATACTAGCATCAAAACATATCTTACCAGCATATGCTGTTTTTTTTCAGCAGGGCATTTACTCAACTTGTTTCAAACCTGTATTAATTTGTTTGTTGTTGTTTTTTGTTAAACACAAAAGAAGATATTTTGAAGAATGTTGACAACCAGTAACCATTGACATCCAACGCATTTGTTTTTCTTGTGTATCAAAGTTTATCAGCTTCTAACATGCTTCAAAATCATTTTAACAGGTAAAAAAAAACCCTCAAAACTGTAGAGCAGGGGTGCCCAAACTCAGTCCTGGTGGGCTAGTGTCCTGCGTATTTTAGCTCCAACACCAATTAGACACACCTGAAACAGCTAATCTAGCTGTTTCCAGGTAGACTAGAACCTTCCAGTTAGATGTATTGAAGAAAGTTTAAGGTAAACCATGCAGGGCCCTCCAAGACTGAGTTTGGGCACCCCTGCTGTAGAGGATAAGTAAATGGTGATAACAGTTTTTTTTTTTGTGAACTGTCTCTATAAAATCAGTCATATTTGTGATGTATGCACAATATTGTGTTGCCTGTTCATTTTAATGTAAAATTTAAAGGGTTAAATAACCTAAAAATGAAAAAACTTCTAGATTTACTCACCTTTGACTTGTTCCAAACCTGAACAAGTTTTTTTTCTGGTTGTTTTGATGAATATAAAAAAAGATATTTTGAAGAATGTTGACAATCAGTAACCATTGACATCCATAGCATTTGCTTTTCGTGTGTGTAAATGGTTACCGGCTTCCAACATGCTTCAAAATAATTTATATAACAAATTAATTTATAATAAAAATAATTTATAAAAAAAAAGAATAATTTGTTTTCAACTGATCAAAAAATCAAACTCAGATCAAACTCGAATAGGTTTAAAAAAAAGTAGAGCGTGAGTAAAATGTTGATAACTTTCATTTTTGTGTAAACTGTCCCTATAAAATCAGTAATATATATATATATATATATATATATATATATATATATATATATATATATATATATATATGTATATATGTGTTTTTTTGTGTGTTTGCTTTGTCTAAATAACCCAAAGAGCAGTCAGTGATGTCTATTTCTGCATGTCTGTTATTGCAGCATCTGGTGGTTTCTAATGGTGGTTTGGGGAATGGAGTGAGCCGAGAGTCTCTACTGGAGGTCCTTAAAGAAGGAGGAACTGTTGAGTCTCTCCTCACCCCTCCATCAAAACCTTATGCGTTTGTGTCTTATTCATCTATCGAAGCTGGCCAGAATGCATACACACTTCTCAATGGACGAACACTACAGTGTCAGGATCAGACCGTGACACTTTATTTCAGCTATGTTGTGAAAGGTGCATCACGCGGGACATATTTTAATTAACACTGTTATTGAGCTCCGTGTTTAATGAATCTGGTTGTTTTCCAGTGGACTGTGACAGGAGTGTGTCCTGTGCTTTGCCTCCTGGTCTGTCTGTATTGGAGGATTTTGTGTCTTTGGAGGAGGAGCTGCAGATTCTGAAGGCTGTTGATTGGACACCACACGCTGATGATGTCACTGGTAAGAGATTGTTAATGCTAATTAAAGTTCGAAAAAAAAAGAAAAAGAAATTCAAGTTCGAGTAAATTTCCTTGGCATAACATTATTTTTTATTTATCACCCTTGTTTATATATGATTTAAATTAGTCTATAAATTATATATTCCTGTACTTCTCTGGTAATGACCCTACTTCTCTCTTATTCTTAAAGGGCACCAATTTTACCTCTTACAAGATGTAAGATAAGCTTTTGGTGTCTTCAGAATGTGTCTGTAAAGTTTCAGCTCAAAATACCCATCAGATTATTTCTTATATCCAGAATCCGCCCATTTTGGTGTCTGAATAAATTGTAGCTGTTTTTATAGCCTGTGGCTTTAAATGCCCCACCCACTCTTCCCACATGCGTGTCAGCTTCTCATTCGCTACATCATTTAAACAGGCATCAGTGACAGAAACAGCCTCGGATAAAGCTGAAATACAGCTTATTTGTCAAAAAACCAAGTGAGTTTATTTCATGTATTTATGGTGGAGTTTATTCAAGCCTTTCTGAAAGGATGAGTCTCACACAAATGTCGTTTGCAGTACACACACACATATATGTGCGCGTTTACTGACATGGTGCCGTGGTGATTATAACGGTTAAGAATTGCATAGTGATTTTACTTTCTTTATTACAAACATGCTCTGTTTTAAAAACGTTATAAACTTTTAAAACTTATAAAAATCACAGAGAGTTGAAACAAATATTTTAATCTCTGTATTTTTATTCTCAAATATTTTTGCAAAAAAAATGTTCTGTGGACAAGTGCAAACAAGTTATTATAGAAACATGGCACCTGTCAATCAATCGGTGGGCAGGGAAAACCACACTCATTTAGTTCAAGTTGAATCTCTTAAACGTATTATTATTATTAATAATAAGAAGAAAGAATACGTTTCCTAAAGCTTATGATGTTTTTTTCTTAATGATAGGGTATATGCGCAAGTATGCAGAAGGACTTGTAATTTGTCAGTAACCTGGGTCAATCGCTTCTGGTGAACTGTATGCCAGAAATTGGCATGTTTAAGGTTGGTTTTCTTTAAAAATCAGCAATCTCCACTGGTTGAGTGATATCCAATATAAGTGGGTCTCAGATTTTACAAGAAGCACTGCTTTAAATGACACTTTTCCCCCGCCATGTCTTTAAAATATGAACATTTATTTTACCCCAGTATGTTCAATGCAGCTTCTGTGCTAGCCTGCTAATGCTGATTGGCGTGCATGTTCATGGATCTTTATCTCATTTTACACTTGAGCAACTAAGTGAATGCCAAAGTCTATTTAACTGGTTATATTTAAATTATATTACAACATCGATGCTGTAAAAGAAACCGTATAAAATGGAAAAAAGACATTAACCGTTCACTGGAAGTTTATCAGTATGGGATGAGACATAGCTCTGCATATACCCTCTATAGGCTTTGTAAAGATTTTTTTCAAGGCAGTGATGTTAGTAAAAAAAAAATTTTTAAAGTCAAGTACAAGATTTTCGCTTAATATTTCATAAATATGTGAATTCTGTGGTCAAGAAAAAGAAACGATTTTGCATTTTTTTTTCATTGTATTTACATAAGAAAATTTTGGAAAGATTTGTTATTGCTTATTGCCAAATCAAAAAATGGAGTGTAAGATAGAAATGTGTTTATTATATGTATTGTTTTATTCTGATAATGAGCACTTGAATTGTTAAAGACAACAGATTTTTAATGTGTTTATGTTTTTAGGAAAATACCCTATACTGTACATAAGAAAATGTGCTGTTGTTGAAGTTTTAATCCACTCTGGGGTGATTTTGAGTCTTAATTTGGCCATAACCTTTTCTGTTTCAGCTAGCAGAATGACTTCGATGACAAATATTATTCTGACACATATTTGGGAAAATGCTTTGAATTTATTAGCGTTGAGTAAAAATTACAAATTTTACCTCTTTCCAACAGGGAAACCAGCAACAATCTTAAATGCATGATTATATGGTGTCATGGCTTGGCAATCAAAAAATGTGGTTCTAGTGGAAGTCAATGGGGCAAGAAGAGCCACCAACAGAAAAATGGGGATGAAAATCTTATGCTGCACAAAAACTAACAGTGCATCAAAGCCAATGCTGGGAAATAATCTTTCACATGTCCAAGACTGTGATAAAAGATTTAAAAATCCAGTCCACAACTACTTTTTATATTGAAAATAAGTCATTTTGTGTGGTTTTTTTTTTCACCAAATTAGTGATATCATTTATAAATTTTAGTGATATCATTTATGAGTAAAAATCCTGTAATTTTCTAAACAATTTAGTAGTTTTAATCAAGGCTGAGGTTAATTAACAGATTTATGCTAAATAAATAGAAAAAAATATTGATCTATTGCATTTTTACAGCAGTTTAATTTAGTGGATGTTTTCATCCGGAACATAACAAAAGGGTAATACATTTAAACAGTGCACAAGGGTTAAAGTCATCTAAATCTTTATGTTTAGTATTTTCTTTGTTAGAAAACTATTTCAGTATGCAATACCTCTTGTTCTTGTGCCACTGATTTAATAAAGTTGAAAAAAATTAAGTTTGGGGCAAGTCGGTCTGTTTTTAATGTTGTTTATCAGGTTTAAGTATATAGATATGCAACTTTTTTTTTCTCCATTTATTATGTGTGGGTTTGAGTGAAATTTTTAAATATTTATTTATTTTTTTAAGTCTTGTCATATTAATTTTTAGTCCTCATTTTCATAAAAGAATTTCCATTTATTAATTCTAATCATTTCGATTTTGCATTTCAGCGCAGAAAGCTTTGAAACACAGAAGAGTGAAGCATTATGGATATGAGTTTCGCTATGATAATAATAATGTGGACAAAGACAAGCCATTGCCAGGTGGTGAGTATTGAAAAAAATAAAGCACATTTTCTCTTCTTAGTTCGGGTTTGGTAAGATTAATGTTTTTTTTAACATCAAGCTTACACTCATTTAATCAAATTACAGTAAAATAGTATGTTTATAAATAACTGTTATTGAAATTTAAAGCAATATTTTCTTATTTTAATATTTTAAATGCCATTTATTACACTAATGACATCAGTTTTCAGTCCTCATTAGCTATGTTTCAATCCACCTATTTTTATGTGTATTTTGAAAATGTACATTATAGGGTTGTAACAATATACCGGTATGACGGTTTACCACGATTTGAACGTGCACGATTATCATACCATGAACAATTGCATATCAACGGTTTTAACCCTTAAAGACCGAGACAGCCGCCCGCGGCTAAAAATAAGTATTGCTCTTAAATGTTTAATAACTTTTGATCCGCTGATCCGATTCATACAATTCAAAGATTGGCATAAAGAAGAGAATCTCAGCTTTCCAGTGCGGACTTTCACAGGCTCCGGAATCAGTGCGGTTACGTCATCAACATTTGACAACGCTGATTTGACAAAGAAACGCTCGTCACTGTGTCTCCGGACAAATCAGACATGATACATTGATGCATTATCCCTCCTCCATGCCCAGATTGGTTCAAACTCGCTATATCACAACCAATAAGCATAGGTTTCGCTTTTGTTTGTGGACCAGCTGTTTCTCAATTCCAAAAACGCAGAGAATGGACTTGCGTTCTTGTAGAGTGCGGTCTTGCCAGCTGTCCTCGGAAGAACGAACTCAGGAGACCGCGAGGGCAGAGAACGCGTCCTTTGAGAAATGGGATGATGCGTTCTTCCTGATAGTCATGTGACCTTCACGCGTTTTAAATGGAAATTAATTAAACATTACAGCCTTTATACAACGATTTATTGTTTCCCCCCTCTTCAAAATATATACTTTGCATAAAAACATTATAAATATACTCTGCACATTATAAATAAAACAAATTTTAATACGAATTTCATCAAACAAACACAATTAATGTGTTTATTCCTTTATTAAGATGTTCATGTTAATGTTTACCTTCACCGTTTCATTTAGGGAAACTCCTGAGGTAAATAAGTAATATCTCTGAACTTTAATAATAAATCTAAATAAAATGCTGCGCTTCCCACCTCCAGTCGCAATGACTTCTGGGACTTCCAGAGCGAGCTCGCTGTTGAAGTCTGCATCGGTGCGTCCTCGATATCAAGAACACATCCGGGAAGTTTCACGCGTCCTCCGTACTTGCGGTCTTGAGTATTGGAACTGAACTTAGGCAGCTGATGATGACGTTTCACGAGAACACGAGGACGCAAGACCGCTGAAGAACGCATATTGAGAAACAAGCTTTTTGAACAACACGGAATGAGAGAAAGGCATACATTTATGCGCGGCTAAATAAAACGCAAAAAAAAAAAGTTTGGATGAAATAATTCTCATACTAAGTACTTTTGCATGCACAGCAGCACAGAAACATGACAAAACAGTGACACAGCAAAGACGAACTGCTGCTCTTGCTGTTTTCAAAAGACGCAAATGAAGGTGCAGCTGTTTGTCTGCATTGCAGACAACCATATCCATATCCATAGACAACCATATCCATGCTGGCACATAAAACCTAAGGAAAAATCCATACCGTTACAACCCTAGCACATTAAATGGTTGATGGAAATTCAAAGATGTGCATCAATTTTGAAATGTGCATAAAAAACTTATGCAAATAACTGAGTAGGATCAACTTTTGATTCAGTATTAATTTTAATATTAGTGTTGTTATGTTATTAAAAACCTCCAGAAGAGTGTCTCGGTTTCGCGCCTCACTCCTCCAAACGCCACCACGTGTTCGTTGCATGTTGGCATTGTCTTTTAACACACAAGTAATGTATTAAATAAAGAAAAGATTCATGCAGCGTGTTCTACCACATTAAATTAATTTTACTTTTGATAATTGGTGCCAGTTTATCAGGAAGTGATGTTTTTGTTCTCTTTGACTCATTAGATAGAAACACTGCTTTATTCACATGTCTCATATGCGATATTTCAATTTTGCGCATAAATTTAATTCGCATCTTAAGATGGAAACATAGTTAGTGTCGCTGGTCCTTCAGAAATACTTTATAGTATTAAACTGATACCTGTGAAACGTTTTTTTACTTGTCAAAGCTGAAAATAGATTATTTTCTAAATAGTTGTGTGGGAATTGTGGTTAATATAAATTGAATGTTCGAGATAAATAACTATGTTTGAAAGTGATCTTTTTTTTACGTTTTAATTTTCACATTTGATCATATGCATGAAGACTTTTCATTTTCAGTCAGCCAGCTCAATCGCTTCCGGTGAACTGTCATGCTATTACAAAGTCGCAGTATTTAAGGTCTGTTTTCTTTAAAAATCAACCATCTTCACTGCCTGATTGATATACAATATAAAGTGGGTCTCAGATCGGCACTGCATTAAATTCCATTGTTCTGTGCCATATCTTTAAAATAAAAACATAAATTTTACCACAGTATTTTAAATTTTGCTCACCTGCTGCTCCTGAAGGCGCTTGCATCCGAATAGTCCTTCATCTCTTTTTACACTTGAACCACTAATAGAATGTTTATGTATATTTAACTAATTATATTTTAATTAATTTAGATTACCAATGCTGTAAAAGGAACGTTATGGAATTGAAAATAGCCACATTAACCTTATATAACATATTTGTTTATTCGAAGTATTCCACAGCTAATATTCAAAACTGAATTGACACCTGTCGTTTCAGGCTTGCCTGTGGAATGTGATGCTTTACTACAAAGATGTTTGGCTGGCGGCCATATAAGTGTCCTTCCAGACCAGCTCACTGTAAACCAATACCAAAGCGGACAAGGTAGTACATCATGTATTCACGCAGCTGAGGGGAGATTTATGTCGGTTTTTATGAGTTGGTGTTATTGTCTGTTACAGGGATTCCCCCTCATGTGGACACTCACTCTCCGTTTGAGGACACCATCCTTTCCTTGAGTCTTGGTGCAAAGGTATTGATAATAATGTGAGGTTTTATTCATGTTTTATATTATCTCTTGCTTTTTTAATGGAATAATTCAGCCATAAAATGAAAAATTTTCTGAAATCTTGGGAAAAAAAACAGCCATCGACATCTATAGTAGGAACAAAAAAACTAAAGATGTCAGTGGCTGCTTTTTCTTCTGCATTCTTCAGTATATCTTTCTTTGTGTTCAACAGAAGAAACCTGGGTTTGGAATATGTGGATTATTTTAATTTTGGGGTGAACAATCCCAAAAAAAATCCCAGTCTCTATTTGTAAAATTTGTGACATTGGTGGTCAATAATGGAACTTCAGCATGCATAAGAGACTCAAAGTCAGTGTTTAACATGATTTGTCTTCCTCGTCTGGTTGAATGCAGACTTACAGACCAGTTTAAAGGTGTACATACTGCCTTTCTTGAAGTACAATGTAAATGTTGGCAGTCTGCTATAACAAGAACTAGCTTAGTAGGAGAGTATCATGGCCTAAACATAGACTCGGGAAACACTCTTTACAAGATTTAAACGTCATTTTTTCTCTTTCATTTATATAAAAAAAATGAAGGTAATGGGTTGATGGAAGGGAGAATAGGGTGTAAAAAGTTTACTGTGTCTTCATGATTATTATTCTGTAACTGTAATCTGTTGTGATATGCAAATTGAAAAAGTAATAAATATATTGTACAAAAAAGGTATATACTGCCACCTAAGATAATGATGTGTGAAAAAATATGGCTTAGCAAGGGTTGTTTGTATCCTTCTGGCCTTCGTTTTGGGTAAATCTGTGTTGTGATGACGTCAAAGAAAGCCTCCAGACCCTAACTTTGCACAAAATCCTCAGCATTTCAGAAAAAATGTGAGAACAGATTCCTTAGTTTTTGTTTTGTTTTATTTACTAGAAGTTGGACGAAATATGTTTTCAATGATATACTGAATGTATCTGCACTGCTAAGGGTGATATTTAGATGAATATGAAAAAATGCTATGCACTCTTTCTTTTTACCTTTGTGTGCTGTTGAAGATGTTTTCATCCACTCTGGGGTGATTTTGAGTTTTAATTTGGACATAACTTTTCCTGTGTTTCAGCAAGCAGAATGATTTTTGATGACAAATCTTATTTTGAGACATATTATGGGTCAATGCTTTCAATAAAAATAAGACGATACACTCTGGGCAAATGTACTACCCTTTTGTTATGTGCGGGATGAAAACATTTACTAAATTAAACTGCATTAAAACTGCATCAGATAAATATATTTTTCAGTTGTTTTTTTTGCTTAAATCTGTTAATCAACCTAAGTTCTGATCAAAACTACTAAATTGTTTAGAATATTACATGATTTTAACTCTTTTATTGCCAAATTCATAATTTATATCACTGATTTGGTGAAAAAACACACAAAAATGACGTATTTTCAATATAAAAAGTAATTGTGGACTTAACCTTTTATCACTCGCAATTCCGACTTTATTTTATTTATTTATTTTTTATTCAGTGGCGGTAATGGGCTTCCATAATTATTTTCCCAAAAATGTAGCGCAGGTAGAGTAAAAGTATCTATTGTAAATATTTCTCCAAATATGTGTAAAAAGTGGCCCTTTTAAAAGTACTCCAGAATAGTGAGTGTTGCACTGTGAAAAGTTGATGTGTTTACATGCAGTTTGTGCAGGGATGTGTAAACGTAACATTTTGTAGTGCATTTAGGGATCTTTCTCTATTCGTTTGTTTCTTCCAACCTTCCATTGTTTGTTTGTTGTTTTTTCTTTATTCATTCATTTGTTTGTTAGTTTGTTCGTTTCTTCATTTATTTGTTTATCCCTTCGTTTGTTTGTTTGTTCGTTCGTTTGTTTGTTTGTTGATTGTTTTGTTCTCGTTGGTTGGTTGGTTCATTCCTTCCTTTTTTCCTTCAGTTCCTTTCTTAGTTTGTTCAGTCCTTCCTTGAATTCTTCATTCATTTGGTCCTTCCTTCTTTCCTCCCTTCATTTGTTTGCTTATTTATTTATTCATATTTTGTTCCTTCATTAGGTTCTTCATTCATTCATTCATTCTTTTATTTCCTCCTTAGTTTGTTCAGTCCTTCCTTGTATTTTTCCTTCATTCATTTGGTCCTTCCTTCCTTCATTAGTTCTGTCCTTTCTTTATTTGGTTCTTCCATTCCTTGTCGATCCTTTCTTCATTTGGCCATTCCTTTCATTCTTCATTCGTTTTATTTAGTGATTGTTTAAGGCTGTTTGGTGTTTAGTATGATTTCAGTAGCATTAAGGTTTTTGAGATTATTGCACTGTATCTTTAATGTTTTAAGCATTCTGAACATGTTCTTAATCTTCTTGACCAGAATTCTCAATGTTTTTTTTTTATATACATAAACATCGACCTACAGGCTTTAATAGACACTTTAGGAAGTCGGGGACGATCTCCGTTTTTAAGTTTTGTGTCAGGCTGTTCAATCATTGATAATAAAAAAATGAATAATGCATGAAAATTCTCACACACAGCTACTTTAACACTGGTATTTTGTATTGGTCAGTGTAATGAAGTGGAACAGTGTTCTGTTACACCAGGCCTGTTCAGACGTATTGATTGGTTATGGTACAGCAGCATTATTGATTATTTGATTTTCCTTTGTCAAAACAAAGATGGAGATGGAAAATGATCCTCCTGATTTTCCCACATGGGTATTTGTTTGACATCTTGTCTTGTCTCACCTTCTATTTTTTTACAGACAGTGATGGACTTTAAGCATCCTGATGGACGTTCTGTCGCCGTGGTGCTGCCAGAGAGAAGTCTGCTTGTGATGAAAGGAGAGAGCCGCTATCTGTGGACTCATGGGTGAGAAACATCTTTTTTTTTTATGTTATGATTGTCCTTTCCTCCTTTCTTTTGTGAGTTGTGTATGTTTGCAGAATATTTGACAATTTTATATACCCCACATTTTTATCAGTGATATCCAAATCTAAACTCACTTGCCTCAATTAAAAAATCAGTTTAAAGATATACTGATTAAATTATATATATATATATATATATATATATATATATATGTGTGTGTGTGTATATATATCAAATTTTGCATGTACTTTTGATGTATATAATTGTACTTATGCATAAATGTATGTAATTTATTTTATTTTTTATTGTTTGTAAGTTTAATTATTTTATGGGTGACCAAAATATTACATCTTATTTATTTATTAATGATTTAAAAAATTTACTTTTCATATTTACAAAAACATGCATTTTGGTTCTAGGAAGCGATAAACATGTTTTGTGTGTGTGTTTAATGTCAGCATAACACCTCGGAAGTTTGATGTGGTACCTGTGTCAGAGACTGGAGGGTCAGGGGTCATGACCTCTGACTTGAGTAATCTGACCCTAAGCCGGCGTGATACCAGGACATCGCTGACCTTCCGCAAAATACGGCATACTCCCTGCAACTGTGGTGAGTAAAGTACTTTTATTTACTCATTTATTTTAAAGAAATACTATTTCACAATGATTTGCTCATTCCTAAACCTGTCTTATATGTCAGAAGATTGAGTGAATGTGGATTTCTCAGTTCATGACCTCTTTAAAAATGTTTATTCATTATTCTAAATATTAAATAGGCCTTCAGAGACTTCAAAAACATTTTTAAATATCTGATTTATATATCATGAAATATATGAAGAGCAGAATAGTATATAGTTATAATATTACACAATTTAATATTACCATACGTTCACACCGAAAGCGGCGAGAGCGTCAAAGTAGCCGGAAGTCATTCATTTTCAATGAGAAACAGCGGCGAGAAGCAGTGCGGCGCGTCTTCGCCGGCGTGGGCGTCAAGGAGAGTCGAAATCAAGTCAACTTTATGGTAATGAGCTATGACGCAGTTCGGCGGCAAGCAATCAGAATGAAGACGTCCACCACTTGATAGGAGTTTAGAGAACACAGACCTGTGAACTTTGGTTCCGACCACAGTTGTTCCCAAGGATTTGATGATTGCGGTCACCGGATTTCCAATTATTTACAATGTTTTCTTACAGGAACATGCATTAAATAAGTTACTGGCGAGTTACTGATGTGGAATAATATTTTATATATATATTTATATTTATCTTAAAAAAGTGGGAATCTCACGCGACGTGACAGTACAAAACAGTATAGCTGCTTTAGGATATTTTAGACTTATGGACACATATTGGATAACTAGAGCAAAGCCACACCACACGCAACTTGATCTTCCATTGTTACATGAATTTGATAAGAAGCGCGCAACATTTTCATGCTAAAAACATGTTTTATGCAGGAATGTAACTGATATGCTGCAACGGCTCCCTTTAAATACGAAATCAATGTAGCGAGTTTTGCCGCTCTCGTCGCTGAAGCTGAAGGCAGACAGCGTTGTCGCCAGGGCGGCCAGAGCGACCTTGGACGCTCTCGCTGCTTTCAGTGTGAATGGACGGTTAGTGGTGTAACAGATCACAAACCTCACAGTTCGGATCACATTATGTTTTTTTAGTCACGAATCTGACCATATGTCGGATTAGCCAAAATGGGGAGGAAACAAATGTCATTTGCTTTCCATTTATGACAAAAACAGCACTGCAAGACACTTGGTATTAACCATAGACTGTAAAAGTTATGGATGTAGAATCCTTGGTTTCACTCATTGGTTTCTGAAGAACACAAAAGAAGTTACCAGTAGGCGTGGCCAGCCGTCACCATTTTGTTTGCACATCATCGCACTGTACAGGGGATACCAAACAAGGGCAAAGAGGCAGAGCGTGAGCGGAGCTACAGACGCCTGCTAGCATTTTGCTTAGACAGGCTTTTCTTTGGGAGAAATGCTTATTACTTCATTACCTGCGACTCGTTTGTGTTCTGATCACATGTGCTTGGTTGTAAACTATATCAAAAAAGTGTTGTAATACATTGAGCCACTAAACATTGTTCTTACGACGTTTTTCTACAGGAGAAAAATGTGAATTACTTCTAAATGCTTCAAATATAGTCTGTGTTAGTAAATGCAAGGCTATTTGTAAAATCCAACCATAACTCTGTATAACAATGTTACATGAATGGTTTGTGAACACAATTAAATACACACAGCATGCCATATTATCTGATAATTGTAGAAAATAATTTTAAAAAGCAACTGACTGTGTAAAGCCACATAAAACAAAACAAAAATATGATGTATATCTTGAGCTAATCAGCTGAGGTGAAGGGATGGTGACCAGCGAGACCTAGCTGTCACTCAAGTGGCCACACCCTTAATTATGCAGACTTGATATAGCTTAATATAAACCAGGGGTCTCAAACTCAATTTACCTGGGGGCCGCAGGAGGCAAAGTCTGGGTGAGGCTGGGCCGCATAAGGGATTTCACAAAAAAAAGTCCTCAAATGTCATTATTAACAGTTTTAATTATTTCTTCTGAACATGAAGTGTCCTGAACATTAATAAAACATTGAGTGAACATTATGAACAGTTCTTCTGAACATGGCATCTTTTGCCTACTTCTTGCTGCCAGAGACTTGACAGCGCTTCTTCTCACAAATCTGAACCACATTTGGCTTTAGAGCGGAAGCAGTTGAGACCCTCAGTATGGCTTAAAGATGATCATCATTAAGTCTAGACCTGTACTTTGAAGTCCTAGGGAAAAAAGTGGGGGAACTCACTCAAAACTTCCATTCCCTCACCCAAAAAAAAGGCGTATATGTGTATAAATAAACCCCCCCCCCCACCCCACTCCAGTCACATCAGTCTGTACCAGTCTGTATCTACCTATAATATATATAAGATGCAGGGCAGGCACGTGCACACATAGGGCTCAACCTGTGCAGAGCACATGCCCTTTTTAGTCTTGCATAGAAAGTGCCCTTCCAAAATGACCAAAAGTGCCCCCGCGACGCGACACACCCTCGGTCCCGCCCTTCAGTAGGCGCGCGATAATACCGCTCTTGAGTACGCGCGCGACAACACAGCTGATCAGAACGCGCGCGACAACGAGCATTGAGTGACAAGCGCGCTGTGTACGGATAGAATCAGCAGAGCTTGGAGCGCTCTCTCTCCCCGCTTTGCTGATTCTGTCAGTGTACAGCGGTCGGCGCGAGACCCCTGATATAAACAAAACAGAGGAGTTACAAAAAAATCACACCCTTCACAGTTGTCATGAGGGGTAACATTAGCTAAATGAACCAAAATTGTTCTTTGTACCAGGCTGTAAACACTTTTTTTTTTTCTGCTGTAAAGTTGGTCACTTCAACAGTGGGGTCAATAGAAATGTGCTCTATTATGGAGCCAGGACTAATGGAATTTCTATGAATTGCAGTTTCAGTTACGTATTTGCTTTACAAGGGAGAGCAGGAGGTTGTCACTTGGTTTCAACAAACAGAACTCAGAACCTGTATTTTCATTAAAAATAAAATGAAGAAATTATCAGCTGAATAAAAATGAATATAAAATTTTCAATATAAATAAAAAATACATTTTTAATTAAATAAAATACAAATAAAATATTCAGTACTGTGAAGAATTCACTGTTACTACTGTTGCTAAATGTATTGTTGCTAATGACGCTAAATGTAGAAATCTAACTTTTTTTGAAATCTAACAATTTCTACTACCCATGTTATTTTTTTTGTCTCATTTTCAATAAATGATTCAGTTATTCACTCATAGAACTTTGTTTCAATGCTAGATGTGTCATTTTTTAAGAATTATTCAGTGGCATATTTTTGATGGCTGGTTATCACCACATATTGGTAAAATAATGTAGTTGCTGGCTACAACTTTCATTTTTGAATGTCAAAAACGCTTTTAATAACCTAAGAAACCCACCACATGCCGAATAAACCACCCCAACTTCTCCAGTCATCACCATATTTTACAGGAAAGCCTCAATGCTTTCATGCATGTGATTTGAATGACGCGAGAGGCGATCTTCCCCAAGAGGAAGGTTACTTGGGGAAAAAACAACACAAGGATCAAAAAATGTTTATTATTGTTTTGGCTACAGAATAAACCACTGACTTGACTAATTAACCTGTCTCACTTTAATTCATCTGAATACTAGTATCTTGCAAAATAACTAGTAAAATATTATGTACTGTCACAATGTGAAAGATCAAAAAAATTTTTAAGACTTTTGTTTAAATATAAAATGTATTTAAAAGAATTATTGGGATGATTTAAGCGACAAGGTGGCTCAGTGGTTAGCACTGTCACCTCACAGCAAGAAGGTCGCTGGTTTGAGTGAACCACCAACTACTCCAGTATATGTTTTACGCAGCGGATGCGCTTCCAGCTGCCACCTATTACTGGGGAACACCCATATACTCTCCCATTCACACATGCACTTATACGCTGCAGCCAATTTAGTTTATCGAATTCACCTACAGCATATGTCTTTAGACTGTGGGGGAAAACCAAAGCACCTGGAGGAAATCCTCACCAACGTGGGGAAAACATGCAAATACACAAAAATGCAACTGGCCCAGCCGAAACTCGAACCAGTGACCTTCTTGCTGTGAGGCAACAGTGCGAACCACTAAGCCATCGTGCTGCCACTGAAACTTACTATGCATTTGTTTATTTTGGTAAACGTATAACTGATTATTTTTCCCTGTTGCAGCGTATCCGTCTGTATGTGACAGCCAGCGGCCACCATCTCCCCCTGTTGTGCCTGTAGCTGAAGGAGATGCGTGTCGTTTGGAGTCACAGTACGTTCATCAGGTTTATGAAGAGATTTTCTCTCACTTCAGCAGCACACGACACTCGCCGTGGCCCAAGGTGCGAGACTTCCTGTTGTCTCTTCCACCTGGTAGTTTTCTGGCAGATGTCGGATGCGGCAATGGCAAATACCTGGGGATCAATCCTGCAGTGAGGGCGGTAAGTAAAACAGCACGGTACACTTTATCAGGAAGTCTCTTAGTAAGGCATCTCAGCAGTTTTGTATCTGTGGTTGTATTATGCCTTTTTTTAGTATTTTCTTCATGTAGTGTGAAATGCTTTGTTTCCACTGAGTGGTATGGTATGGTTTGGTACGGATCACCTTTATCAGGCTTGTGTGTCCACTGCTAAATGGTACCTATGGTCCCCTTTTTTGGCGGGGTGCTCGACAGAATTGCAGTTGACTTCGTTCTCATATCGTATGAGAAGCACTTCTTACTATCACTTCTTACAGATGCTTTATATACATAAATACTTATATATAACTATACATAACTATATACAATAACTATACATAAATACTTTATATATATTAAAATTATTTTAAAAAACTGCTAATTGCTAATCATTTTATGAACGGGATTATAACTGCAAATTAATGATAATGTAAAATAGCCTACTGTAACATTTGCGATTATATAAAATAAATAATAAATGAAACGCATCTCACTCATGACAATGAACTTTACAGTCTCTGAAATGTTACCAATTTAAAAAAAAACATGCATTAAGGCCTTTTTGGGTTCATAAACCATATGCAACATATACAGTCAGAACAAACCTCTTATCTTTATTCTTCACAAGCACATGTAACGTTAGCATCCTTTTAAATAGTAATTCGGTCAATCAGAGTTCATAAAAGTCCAAAAGGCGATGATACATGGCAGTTCGTTCATGTTTTAGGTTGCTGAAAGCATCATTTGCTCCTTTGTTTTTCAGGCATCTCCGTTGTTTTTTTCGTTCTTCACTCTCGCATTTGTCCGTTTCTGAAAGGACGTCAAAAGTACTTTAATAATCACATGCATATTATTATCATCAGCTTAAGTTCGTCATTTCGAATACAGACGCGTGGCAAGCGCATGCAAATCTCTGGAGAAAGTGAAACCACTCGCGCTTTCATAGGGCATCATAAACAACAAGAGGACATACTGCAGGTTCAGCTCTTCTTCTAAGGCTTTGTGGCTGTTCATCAAGATATCGACAAGGTTTGTTTAAGCTCGGGTCAACAATGGCTCGTTACGAAATGCATATGTTATAACGGTGTAATGTCTCGGCTGTGTATTTAAAAATGGCACTTCCTTTGTTTCCATTCTCCTGGCTTTTGCATGCGCTAGTAATGTTTCTCTGTAAACCAATGGAAAGGGTACCCCAAAAGTGGAACATTTTTTTACCTATTGTAATGGTTGGTCTATTTTATTTATTTATTTTTTGGTACCATTTTATTCCTTTGTAGTTTGTCAGCGGCAATCACCTAAAGTTGGCATGCACCAAAGATAAGATAGTACTTTTTTTTTTTTTTTCCCTTATCATGACAAAAATGTAGGGCAGTGTGCAATTTCATTTTTTAGGAACCAATTGGATTGTTGGGAGATGGGCATTGCTAACAAAATGGGGGAAGATTTGACCAATGATGACTAGAAATATAAGCTACATTTCACAGATGGAAAATGTGTCATGGTTGTTTAACCCACTGCCACTAGAAAAGCCTGAGCAGAAATGAGAAGCGTACTGATAGCCCCGCCCTAAATGCAGACCATGTGACCAGAAGTGAAGAAAAGTCATTTTTAGGGAGGAAAGGAAAGTTATGGTGATTGATTTAAAGATTATGAGTGCAAATTATTTTTTTTTTTCAAATGAAGTTCACAGATAGATTTTTTTATAACAACCACTACTACATTCAATTCAATTCATGTATATTTATATAGCGCTTTTTACAATGTAGGTTGTGTCAAAGCAGCTTAACATAGTTCTAGTATAGTCCAGATTTCAGAATTAAAGTTTAGTTTAGTTAGTGTGGTTTAAATTTCTGCTTAAAGTTTAAACACCGTAGAGCAAATCTATCAAAGCGCAGCTCCACAAGTCCTGATCAGAGCAAGCCAGTGGTGAGGAAAAAAAACTACATTGTAATGGAGTCCCTGACACATGCTGTAAGCAGAGGACCAATCACAAGACTGGGTCAAATCTGACCAATAAGAGTAGAGTAAGCTCTCAAAAGGTTCCGTTTTAAAGAGACAATAAAGAAAATTTTAGTTTTTATCTTGAATACTTTGTAAACTTTGTAGGAAGGATCTTCAGAATAGCATAATGGGACACGTGAACTCCTAATGAGCAGTCTGATGTCTTCTGTCCGTCTGCAGGTGGGCTGTGACCGCAGTGTTAATCTGGTTCAGATCTGCATTGAGCGAGGGTACGATGCTTTTGTGTCCGATGCACTGTCCGTCCCCCTGCGCAGAGGCAGCTGTGATGCCTGCATCTCCATTGCCGTCATTCATCATTTCGCCACCCAGGTGAGCATACAGCACTTGGAAATTCTGAGAAATACACAGAATAATCATTTTAGGGACCCTTTTCACATTTCTGGGTTTCTCAGTAGAGGAAGTCATCATAGTTGAGTAAACTTAGAGAGCGGTGAATGGGAGAGTACAAAATATAAATATATATATATATATGTGTGTGTGTGTGTGTGTGTGTGTGTGTGTGTGTGTGTGTGTGTGTGTGTATATATATATATATATAATTTTTTTTCTTTTTTTTTTACAATCATATTTGCTGAAATAATAGAAGATAAACATGACTGGTGTTATCAAAACATTCAGAAAAAAAGAAAAAAATTATGTGGGACCAACGTCAAATGCATTGTTCTGCTCATAAACAATGCATTCCTTACTTAAGCGAGAATTTGCATGCAAAGATCATATAATGCATACATAAATACACCTAAATGTACACATGTTGTTGTTTTTTTATTTAAATATTAAAAACTTATAAGGGTTTAAGATACTAATTTCCATAAAACGTGACATAACAGTCTTGTGAAAGATCCATTTACCTCACAGTTGTCTACTTTCCAGTTACTCTGTGGTATTACTCTGAGGCCCGTTTTGACTGGTGATGGCTACTTAACGATTTTTTGGTTTTGAATCAGTGGTTCAGAGCACATATCAAACGGTGGCGTGACTTCACTGAACGGGGGTTTGTTACATTATTATGGTTTCAAAACTTTTTAAAAATTGAATAATTTCCTCTTGCAGACAATCTGTATATTACAATAAAATCCACATGAAACATCGCCCACAGTGGCGAATCAATATACTTTACCTGATCTCAAATCAGTTTTACAAGTTTATTGTCATTTTACTGAGACGTTTGTAAAATGAAAAGGAATAATAGTTAATAATTTAGCAGAGCCCACAATTGAACATGCAATATACAAGCCTTGAAAATGTACAAAAAAAAAGCGCTTATTATGCAGACTCTTAATATTTACTGATATCAGTTGATAAGCTGAGAGCATTTAAAGGTTATGCTTTAAATTTAAAGTTCGCAATATTTCTGAAAAGTCAAATGCTGGTTTTTCATGAGTTTTATTTCCATTTACACCGTTTTGACCATCATTTTGAAAAGCTTTTGTTTTAAAAGCTTTGTCCTCCTGGTCAAGCCAGTACTCAATCCAGCAACCTTCTTGCTTTGAAGCAATCACGTTAACCACCATGCCACCTAAATGAAGCAAAGAGTTCTGCTTTAACATTGGATCAAATAAAATGCAAAATATTTTAAATGGTTAAAAAACATATATAAATTTACCTTTGTTCCAGAGGCCATAAGGCTTTACAACACTATATTTTAGCAAGTTTTAAATTGACATTTTTAATACATGGGTCTTTTCTATGGTTTTTTTTTTTTGTACAATTTATGAAGCTATTCTGAAGCATGCCGGATTGTGTTTTTCAATATTGTTTGTAAGTGATCTGATCTCTTTATGTGTGTGTTTGTATCATGAAATGCTACTACCCTAATCCTATTGCCCCTGGTGGGATTAATAAAGCTGTTAAACTTAAACTGTGCCACCTAAAAGAAGCAAAGAATTCTGCTTAGGATCAAATCAAATGTAAAATATGTTATAGTAAAACAGGGTTGTTTAAAGTATATTCATGTGTAACATTACTATTTTTGCTGTATTCTTGATCAGATTATTGCAATTTTTCTTTAAAAACACACACAAAAAATGTCCAACCCCTGAAATTTTATTAGTAGTATTTGTTAACCTGTTAAACTTTAAACCATTATTTTAATATATTTTAATGTAATGTTTTGGTAGTTTTTTCTGATGTTTAGGAGTGTTGGTGTCTATCTACTGGTGCATTCTGTTTCCACAAATATGACCATAAGGTTTAGAATGAGGCAGTTTCTTATATTATTTGTAATAAACACTACTACTTTTTAATTTTATAGAACATGAGGCTTTTAATAACATACAAAAAATATCAACATGTGTAATTCCTGCATTAGGAAAAAATATACTAGGACAAAATCATCTGTTTGGGATTAAACTGGAATGGTAAAATACATGAGTGATGAATTATGTGTAAATATATATGTGTCGCTGAACAAAGTTGCATGTGTTGTTAGGAGAGAAGACGAGCTGCTGTCAGAGAGCTGATCCGGTTAATAAAGGTAGGAGGAAGAGCTCTAATCTATGTTTGGGCCATGGAGCAAGAATACAACAACCAAAAATCTAAATATCTGAAAGAAGAAGCATCTGGAAGCAGCAGGGAGGATGGTGAAGAGCTAAAAACTGAAGAAAATAAGGCAATCCAACTGGAGGAGCATGATAGAAATATGATATCAGACATTCGGTGCACAGATGATGGTTTAAGTAATGTGACGCAACCAAAAATACATGTCCACACTAATCGAACAGCTTTCCTGTCCCAGGACCTTCTGGTGCCGTGGCATTTAAAAGGCAATATGGAGAATAAGAAGGGAGCAGCAAGTGGCTGCGCAGACATCCCTGTGGAAAACGCTAAGCAGAAGCCTGTATTTCACCGCTATTATCATGTCTTCCAGCAGGGAGAGCTGGAGGAGCTGTGTTTGGGGGTAAAAGGAGTAAAAGTGCTCAGGAGTTACCATGATCAGGGTAACTGGTGTGTGGAACTGGAAAAGACACATGGTAACTTTTCAATTATTGCAGCGGAAAAATGAAAAATTCAATTTTCTTTAATAAATGACAGCGTAAAATATATATTTTAATATTCATTTGAAATGTTTTAATGAACGCAATGACGGTTAATAAATGACAACAGCAGAATAACAACAATGTTGAGTGTTTTTATAAAACAGTGCAACATGCTCAAAACCTACTTCACTTACTACCTACTACCTTTTTCAAATAATTGTGTAGGTTTTCTGCAATACAATAATTGATGCGACTCTTACAATTATACACTTTTTCTTGCAGTTGTAAGTTTGTCTTACTGTTCTGACTTTTTAACCCCTTCGGACACGGTGTCCATTACAATAGACATCACGTCAGCCCATGTTTTTGTGGTTCTTAAGCATTTCATCTAACTTAAAGTCTGCAGTCCATGAGAGTGGATGATTGTCAAATGGTGATAAGACTCTGCATGTTGTAATTTGAAAGGAATCCAGTACACTACCTGACAAACACTCGACTATCCAAGTTTTAGGAACAACAAATAATAACTTGACTTCTAGTTGATCATTTGGTATCAGAAGTGGCTTATACTCTATGAAAGGCAAAAGCCTCTAGATTACCTATTTTTCCAAAATAAAATATTATCATGCCCTGATTTTTAATTATTTAATTAGGACAGTAATGTCTGACTTTGCTTAGACAAAAGTCTTTTCACTTAACAGAAATGATGTCCAGTATAGAATATAAAGTCATGGTGCAGTGGAAAAATAATGAATATTGTGTTTGACTCCCATGAGCTTGGAAGACTGCATTCATACATCTCTGCAATGACTCAAATCACTTATTAATAAAGTAATCTGAAATGGCAAAGAAAGCGTTCAAATCCCAGAGTTCATCAAGATTCTTTGGATTCATCTTCAATGCCTCCTCCATCTTAAACCAGACATATACTCAATAATGTCTATTTCTGGTGACTGGGCTGGCCAATCCTGGAGCACTTTGACATTCTTTGCTTTCAGGAACTTTGATGTGGAGACTGAAGGATGAGGAGCGCTGTCCTGCTGTAGAATTTGCCCTCTCCTGTGGTTTGTAGTGTAATGGGCACCAAAAATGTCTTGATACCCCAGACTGTTGATGTTGCCATCCACTCTGCAGATCTCTCGCACACCCCCATACTGAATGTGACCCCAAACCATGATTTTTTCCTTCACCAAACTTGACTGATGTCTATGAGAATCTTGGGTCCATGTGGGTTCCAATTGGTCTTCTGCAATATTTGTGATGACTGAGATGCAGTTCATCAGAAAAATCTTCCTTCTGCCATTTTTCCAAATGATCAACCAGAAGTCGATTTGTTGCTCTTACAACTGGGATCAACAACAAGACTTTTGTCAGTGAGCACAATATCGTAAAACCGTGATGTTTTCCTTCAAGGTTATCATGCCATCAGAATCTTATACCGGCCCATGCCTAGTTCGGGTAGTACAACTGTTCTGACCTGATGTCGATGAAATGGACAAAAATATATACTTAAAGGTTGTTGAATTTTTATTATTATAATTTGGTCTCATTTATAGGAGCCTCAAGAAGTCTGAAAACTTACTTTTACATTTTTCAGAAACTTCTGAAAGTTAAAATGATCTTGATTTCCTGAATATTTTATTTTAGAATTGTTGTCTTTAAACAAAGTTTAATCAAAGTTTGCATCAGTCAGTTCTGACTTTCCCCATCAGAAGTTTATATCTTGCAGTTCTTCTTATTGAACACATTTCAAGGGCACCTATTTGTCCCCTTTTGCAGATTTAAGATAAGTCTTTTGTGTCACCAGAATGTGTCTGTAAGGTTTCAGCTCAAAACACCCATCAGATTATTTATTACACATTTATGAACATGAAGGAAGCAGATCTCATGTCACGTTTGTGAGAAATGCTACAGTAGGAACTTTCCCAATGATTATTTGTTGTATTTGTTGTGGAATTAATTTGTCTATCTACAACGATGAGTCACACACAACGCCGTTACAAAGTTTACGCGCACAAACACACAGCTCTTGCGTTTAACTTTTATTGTTTTTGCACATAAATGTGACAGGATACACATTAATATTTACTGCTGTATAAATATCTGTTATGTTAATGTACAAAATAAACCTGAGTTATGTCCACAAACCGGGATTAAAGCAGCGTCTTTTATAATTGTACTGACATGCGGCTGTGGTGATAAAGACGGTAAAATCATTGTAATTCATTACAAACACACTGTTTTAAAAA
This sequence comes from Danio rerio, assembly GCF_052040795.2. Lineage (NCBI taxonomy): Eukaryota > Metazoa > Chordata > Actinopteri > Cypriniformes > Danionidae > Danio > Danio rerio. The sequence continues at coordinate 47,898,061 of NC_141036.1, read as the reverse complement.
TGTTTTAAACTTGTGAAACTTATTCTTTATCACATTTAATGATGATTGATGATCACAGAGCACTGAAAAGATCTTTTAATCTTAGCTGCTTTGTGCACGTCCTGTCTCGTGGATATGATTATACGCATTACTACAGAGGCCTGTTAATACGCGGCTGACAATCAATTTGGTGGGCGGGGAAAACAGCACTCCTATGTCACGTTCCGGTCGGCCTCATAACGGGAACGATTTGGATCCTACTTTAACCTCAGGAAATTTTAAGAAAGAGACTTGTGTTTCTATCATCCCAATATGACTGTGGACACACTATACCTACACACAGTTCTGACCAAACAGCTGACAATGGAGGATTTTCCTCATGGGTTCAGAAACAAGCAAAAAAAGAAAACATTTAAAATTTCGTTTTTTTTATTAAATAGAAATTTATGCATGTATTATAACCAAATGTTTTAATAGTAAATATTTTTAGTAAAATTAGTAGTAAAAATGTATTGAACTATTTTATACATCGTTTTCAGTGCAACTGAAGATATGAACTGACTCTACTTCTTTCTTTAACCACTAGATGGCGTAAGATCGGAATGTAAGGCAGAGGTAAAGGTAGCGCTGTGAACTTTCACCTTGAATTTGATGACGAACTTCCTGCATGTTTAAATTTTAGTAACCTAGGTTGACCTGACGCTTCGGTTAATTCATCAATTATTAATACATATACTTTTTTTGTTTTGTGATAAACTACGTGGGGACTCCAACATGTATAAAATTGTAGAGGGGGGAAACATAAGGGTCCATTTCGCGCACGGTCTAATCGTTCCCACAAAACTCCTACGGACGTAGGAGACGCTTACAATGCGACAGAAAGGTTATGAACAATGCAGATCTGTAAATATGTTTGCGGTGAATGTCTTGTGTGGGGGAGTTGGTCATATTTGTGACCTTGTCTTTTTATCCTATTGGCACATGACACATTTAGACCGTTTTAAATGGTGCCATCGGTCTGAAACAAAGGAATTCGTGTAATAGTGATGAAAGAGGATGTGTATAAAGACCTTAGATAACTCAATCAGCTCCACATCCATTGCACGACCCCCTTTTCGATAAACTCTTCTTCAAGGAGCGCGTACCCCCACTATTCTGATTAGGCGCGTGCACGATGTGACTATGCAACAGATATTTTTAAGCAACTGTTTTCCAGTGTCAATATTCACTAATATAACGTTAATTTTTCTGGCTAAGGAGAAATGTTATATGGCATGTTTAAAAGCATTACAACGTGTTATCCCGCTCCTGCTGTTAAATCCCATTCTTTGAGCGCCAGAACACTAAAATGTGACTTCTTCTCATGTAATGCACGTGTAAAACCCCAAAATGTTAATCAGAAAACTTTTCGCAGTCCCACCACCTGTTGTGCTAAAAGACAGATATTGTGCTAAATTAAGATAAGTTTTCTTAGTCATCGTCATAACCATTTATGGTGGTCTCCGGTTAACGTTAGCTCTGTAAGTAAAGCTACTTCACCTCTACATTGCCTCGGCATTGTTCATTATGCCTTGGCTTCAAGGAACTTAACACTTTATAATTGCTCGAAGCGGGCCAAAAAGCCACTCCATTGCGCGTTTTCTAAATTATTATTCCCGTAAACGCATCGTTTTCCTCCCCTGCACAGGCAAATGCCGAGGCAAATCACGCTAACAGCCGCTGGGTGCAGCCCGTTGTCGGGTTTGTTTAGGCGGCCATTTTGTGAACACTGCACACACACTGAAGCGAGCGCGCTTTGTAGCGGGGACGCGCTTTACCGTGCAGACCCTCTCCAGCGACAAGCAGCCGCGGAGCCGATCCGAGATTAACGGGCAGTGAGGGGGGGTCCCTGGCGAATGCACATCGCGGTGCGACGAAGAAACCCCAGTTTTTAGTTCATCCGTTTTTCTTTCTTTTTCCTTTTTCATTTAATCACTCTTCTTCTCACCCCTCCACCCCCTCTCTGCTGCTGCAACTGCACCGCGAGCGCGCCGCTACTACACTGCCGCTGCTGGGCGATGTGAGCGCGGTTAGCCTGAGCGCTAGCCGCCGAGACCCGCACCAGCACTAACCGCGAGCTGCTTCTGAACGAGCTCCAGAAGACACCACGATAAGGCGGAATATCGCGGACCACCAAGAGGCGGCTGTCACGGTTGCATGTACTGCTGCTCACCGGACTGGCGGTTGGCCGCGCCGGGGGTTTTGAAGACGCCGCCGCCTCGCTTCTCCGTGCTTTTGGGAAACTGAGAAAATACAAACAAATGTGCTGAAGAGGGGTTGTAGAGCCTCTACAAGACTACAGCGTGCGCGGTTCGTCTTTTTCGGAAGACGATCGCAGCAACCCGTCCGAAGGGGTGGCGGTTCGGGGGGAGGGGGGTCGTTTTGCCGGTTTTTCGGTCCGCCCCGGTACCTGTGTGGCGGAGGTTCGGACGGTAGAGGAGGAATACTGGTAATGGCTGCTTCGGGAAGCTGGACACGAAGCTGAGGTAAGACTTCAGTTGGTTTCTTCACTAGTACCGTTAACGTGTCTTTCAAACGAGATGCTCCCAGCCGGTTCCTGCAAGACACCGTGTTCCCGAAGACGCCTGATGCACAGGCCGGGGCTTTGGGCAGGGGAATGGGGAGGGAGTGGGGACATCTGTGTGTATGTGTGTGTGTATACGGCTTGTTACTTCATGTAAACTGGGTCAGATGCAAAAGACCATGGGCAGGTGTTTAAACGTTATCCTCCCGGTGCCATCCAGAGAGCAGCGGCTCAACTCATGGCAGCCAGGTTGCTTGTCAGTGGATGTGATTTGCAATGATTAAAACCATGCACAACATCTTTCCCCAACCATTACGGCCGCTAAACCGCTTATTATGTGATATATGTGCAAAATAAGCATCGGTCAAATCCACTGCATGGATCGCGTTTTTGCAGCCATGCACCCATGAACATGTTCGATTATGAGACCTTCAATGCATCTTTCGATTATCGCTTTTCATTACTCAGATTGATGAGTCAGGTTAGCCCATCACGTTTGCTTTAGACACCCAGTCGTCATTTAATGCTTGTTTAAAAGGAAAAAAGAGGGTAAAATCACAGAGCATTAGTTCGGCCACAATTACATTAATGCAAAACTGCGGTGTTGCATGGGATGCAAATCTTGTGCACAGAATGCCTGAAAGCTACTGAAATCTGACAGATATCGTGTTGGTTTTCAGTGCATTCGTTAATACATTTACTGTTTCACAAACCATAAGATCATCCTAGGTCATTTTGCTAGTTAAATCGCGACTTTATTCCAGGCATCTCCATAAAGAGGGTGACGTTACAATTTTCTTCCTAATGTTCATACGTGCACGAGCATGTTGCTTGTAGGTGAAGATATATGGTCGATTCTTATTACTGTCCACCTCTAGAATACATTTGGATGTGGCATATTCACCCAGGTCTCTATTTAGCCCAGTGAGTGTGGATAAATCTGGCTTATGCCTACACCCCTCATCTCCATAGCGTTTTCTGCAAGGCTTCTGCTGTGGTGCTGAAGTAGCAATGCCGGTTCAAAATGGACACACTTTGTGCTTCTGTTCTTCTTTTGCATGTTGCCATCTCGATCAGCCTTCTCACTGCATCATTAGACACTGTCACCTTTGGGAATGGTCTAAGCATGCATATTGTGAATGTGTTAAATAGGATTCCACCTTTGGTTAAAGACCAGGTAGATTTTTTATATTTCAGAACAAAAATGGGTGGAATCATTTGGGTTGTAGGTGAAACTATGATTTACCCTATTGGAACTACTTTCTGCTATTCCATTTTCTTACAGTTATATATATATATATATATATATATATATATATATATATATATATATATATATATATATATGAGATTGACATCTTTTCAGATGCACAGTACTTTTAAGTTGCAACTTTGGAGCCACCTGTATCTTAAAATAGTGTCTCCTTTATCTCTCGTTTTCATGCATTTTAGTGCCACACATCTGCTTTGAGCATGCATTAATCTGCCCTCTAGTTTCTTTTTGATTTTAGGCCTCTTTTATTTTTATGTGTGGCAGTCTCTGTTTTTGGATGTCTTTTGGTGTCCGTGGCAGAGTGACACGGGGCTGTGAATAGACTAACTAACTTCTTTGTACAAAATCTTGCAATGACTGTAAACTCACTGTGGGGCTGCTTTATTTAATTAAAAGCATCCTTCTATGGGATGCCAAACGCATTATATTAGGTGTTTGTGAGATCTTGCGAAGCTCTTGCTCTTTAACCTTTAAACTTTAGAAGCACACGAACATAAGACATTTAGCACGCAACAGAACAATTGCCTCAAACACCCACAATATTATGTCTTTTGTATAACTAAAGTTGCTCAGCAAGTAATTCCTATTTGATATTAGCCCGGATTGTAAGCCGTTAATGTCAAATCTCTTATATCCTGTAGCTGACAAACTAAACAGGGATGGACACAAGCTTGTTAGTCTTTTCAGAGACCACCTGAGGCAGTATTCCCCATTCATCTTGCAACGTCCTCCTAAATTTGATAGCTCTGGGAGGAGAGGACGCACAAACACTTGACAAATACACACTTTATATAGTGTCTGCAAGTTTATGTATGCCTCTGACTTATTTGATGAACAGCTAAAACTGTTTGCTCTTCCAAATGTTAGAAAGCACTCTTCTTGCTGTGTAAATGATGAATGCTAGAGTCTGAAGGTAGTTTTTTTTCTCTCTCTTTCTGTCCGTCTGTCCCTGTCTGACTTTGCCCTTACTCTATCAGGACAAATCCCTTCACTCATCAGATGGCATATAGCCTAACACATCGATTTGGATGTGGCTCCTAACAAGCTTTTGCTCTAAAAGCATGGCTTGTGAATGGGGTCAACATGTGGCTTGGTGGATGATAACAGTATGCATTGACACCTAGGATTGGTCAGACTATTATAGTGTAAGTTGTGCACATCTTAACATTTCAGAGTATAAACGCGACTTATTGTTTGTCATTGTCTAAATGGTGATCAGGGTCAAGGTCTTTCATTGACTTGAATCAAAAGCAAGTTCATTTGAGGAGATCCACAGCCATGTAATTCATTTACATATTAAATTGAGGCATTTGCAAGGAAATTGCATCGGGAAATGGAGCAACGTTTACAGCCTCCATTTTAAACATTAATTGCTTTGTCTCGTAAGGGATTGTAGTTAAAGCCATTTACTAGCATTTTGGCAAACTCATTCAACGTCTTGAGTACCGGCAGTTCGGTGTCCTGCATATTTTTCAGTAAAGGTCATTTTGGGGCGTATTTACTATTAAATTATATATATATATATTTTTAATAAATAGTCATATAAACAGCAAAATGTACACGGTTGTTAACTGGCAGGTTTGCCAATTCTAGACTTTTTAAAGTATGTTTGAGTTGTGTAATTGGATGATATATATATCATATAGAGCAGTGGTTCTCAAACTTTTTTCGCCAAGTACCACCTCAGAAAAAAATAGTCTCTCCAAGTACCACCATAACGACCAGTATTAAAATACAGTAGTGTAGTAGGCCTAATTAAGCAGCTAAAGCTCTGGACAATTCAGAAATGAGGCAGATTAATTTCTATTATTATGAATATTTATTATTGTCAGCAACTTTAAACATAATAAATAGCTTGAACATTAACACTGCCCTGTGCTTACAGGTAAAAAAAAATCTTTAAATTAAAATGTGCTTCTAAAAGTTAATTACAAATGGTCTTAAAAAGAAAAAAGAAAATTGCTGTACTTAAATGTAAAGTATAAACATATAGCAGCCTCGGACCTCATAAATATAGGCTATTTGTGATCTTATTCATATATAAAATGTTTTTGAAAAGTTTTGTAATAGATGTTGCACATATTTTTAACGTATTTGTTTGTATTTGAAATCTAAACATTAACTTTAAATGTATGATTTGGATTTACATATTTAATTTAGAAATCAGATGTGCTTACTGCAAGTTATAGGCTTTGTTTGTCACAAAAGCAAGTGATTAAACTATACCTGTCAACATTGGGACATAAAAATACAGGATAAGCCCCCAACAACTGTTACAAATATGGGGAGGAGACTAGCTTCTAATGATGGAATACAAAACAAACATTAGAAAATTGAAAATAAAATTAAAAGTTTTAGCCTATTAAAATCAATTTACTGATCACATTGGTGTTATTGTATGTGTCAGAGTTAAAAGTGTGTTCATTTTTTTTACTTCAATTATTCAGCAATTCCTCTGCGTACCACTAGAAGGAAGCCTGTGTACCACTAGTGGTACACGTACCACAGTTTAAGAACCACTGATATAGACCATTTAAGTTTGGTCATGTGATTGGCCCATGAACATTTCCTGCTTGTTATCAAACTATTTCTGTAACAAGAAGCTGTTCAATCATAACTCAATGTTAAAACAGCTATCATAACATTATTTATCAATATGTGACTCTTTGGATTCTCGCAAACTATAGAAATTAAAAATGTAAAATAGGAAATACATTGGGACCTTTGTATTTGTTTACATTCATCAAAATGGTCTATATGCAAGATAAAAAGTCAGTCATTGTTTCATATTGTTACATCGATTATTTCATGGTGTGACAAAAAATATTTTTAACAGTAAAGGCTGATTTATACTTATAGGGTAAGCTCTGTGATTGAGCTCTGATAATTGTTTACTAGTGTCGAATCCTGTGAAGGAGCTCCAGATGGAAACTTCTGTTTTGTTTTTACCTTATGATTAATGTTGTTGCACGTCTGCCATTTCCCGCCCCTGAATGAGCAAGTTTTAGCTACTTGTTACATTCAGAAAAACAAAACACCTGCGAAGAAACTCGACACAGAGAAACATAACCTACTGCCAGCAAGCGTTTCGGAAGTGTTATTGCAGTGCAACACAAATAGCACGCAGAAGTTTAAATGCACGACTATCCACAAGGCAGGCATCGTAGGTCACATCGATCATTTGACACAGAAGTATAAACAAGTTTCAATGCAGACAGAAACATGAATAACCAACATGATCTCACAGCAATTCGTAACTTTTTGATTTAGGGTCTAGTTAGTATAATTTTCTACAAGCTCATTCATACAATTTTTTAAAAATATGCTTATCCCCTAATGATGAGGGGTTCAGTGCCATGCCTCCTTTTTTAATCGTATGACTGAACTTGTACAAATTAGCCAATGAACTGATAAAACGTAAAATAGTTAAATTTCCTCGTGAGATCAGGCTGGGATAACAGCATGAGAAGGTTGCAATCATGAAAGAACAATGTTTACATTTTGCATATTATTTTGCGTTATTTTTTTATGTAAAGTTGGACCTGTAAGCATTTGTTATTTGGAAAGCTTAATATTTTATTAATATTTATTTTAGATTTCTACATTATTAATGAAACATGTGCCCTGAAGGTCTAAATAAAGTAAGAAATATGATCACATAAATAAGTAAATTTCCAAATATATACTTTATTCATTCATTCATTCATTCATTTTCTTTTGGCTTAGTCCCTTATTTATTCAGGGGTCAATGCAGTGGAATGAACCCCCAACTATTCAAGCATATGTTTTACACAGCGGATGCCCTTCCAATCGCAACTGAGTACTGGGAAACTCTCACATTCACACACAACCATACACTACAGCCAATTCAGTTTAATTGACCTGTACCACATGTCTTGGGACTGTGGGGGAGACCAGAGCACTTGGAGGAAACCCACGCCAACACAGGAAGAACATGCAAACTCCACACAGAAATGCCAACTGGCCCAGTCCGGACTCGAACCAGCAAACTTTTTGGTGTGAGGTGACAGTGCTTGCTACTGAGCCACCGTGCCGCCTTGAATATACACTTTAAAATGTGAAAATGAAATAGTTCTTTACATGTGGTATATATAACTATTAATTGATAAATTGACAGAAATGCTGCTTTATCGTGATGCGTATCTTATCAGGTTTTTATCAAATCCCTCAGCCCTACTGTGAGTTGTCAGTGAGCATGAGCTGAGTAGATCTTTCATAGTGTCATTTGCTAAAACATTGGTGATGATTTTTTGCAGATCCAATCCTTCAGATAGTCCAATCCTTCAGTAGTCACATTGCAAGCCCCCAGTTTAATTCAGGTATTTTTGACCAAGTCATATAGCAAAAGTAAAGTTTGCTGCCTGTAAAAAAAAAAAAAAAGAAGCACATGAGAACAGACCTCTGGTTTACAGTGTCCTATCCGGCTTCATGGCTTCCTCCCATCCTCCTTCCATAAACTGTTGCTGCCTGTCCCTTCTTAATGTCGTTTTCCTTCAGCTTCCAGTGGCTCATAAATTGGTAATGAAAAGCACACACAGTGGCTTTGTAGATCCTGAACTGGCTTGGTGGATAATATGGAAGGTACAGTTGAGGCTAGTAGCGATAATTTTGCTAGGTGTTTGTGACTTTGATGGTGGTAAGGAGAGATGGAAAGTTAGATTCTAAAAGCACAGATGGTGTAGCTACTATGGAAGTCATCTCTTGTATTTAGATCAACTTTATTTTTTTAATTTCTTGCAGTATGGATTAGGGCTGCACAGTATATCGTTTCAGCATTGATATGGCAATAAAATATTTCCCAATAGTCAAATCGTAGGATATGCAATATTGAGGCTGTATAATTTATCATTTGTATGTGATTTTGAGGCCTGTTAAATGTTTAAAGATTTTAAAAACATTCAGTCATAAGAAATTGTACTTTTTGTAACTTTAATAACCAATTGTTTTAATTATTCAATTACTGCACCTGAATACTGTTACTTTACTTTCTTTATTGTCCACTAGGGATGCTCCGATCGATCAGCCAGAGATCGGTATCGGCCAATAATCACACTTCATAACTTGATCAACAAATCTGGCCGATCTCATGAACTGATCAAAAGTGTTTTTTTACAAGTTTACAAGCAGTATTTATTGCAAGTTCATTAAAACCAGCTGGAAATATTAGAGAAAAAAAAAAACTTAAATTATTTTTAACTTGAAAATTTAATAATACAACTTATCGGGATAAATGTTTAAATAAAAGTGGTTTATATGCTTATTTCCTTTTGGTAAGAAGTATTGGATTTATAGGTGCATTTTAAATTTTTATGCATCAAATATGTGCCCTAATCTTCCTTGAGACATGATTATTTAATGTTTCATTCTTTGCAATGTTTCCAAATTGCTTTGCTGGTGATTTTACTTACAATTTTTTTTTATCTATTATTTTTTCTAAAGCTGCTTTTGATCATTACATGTCCACACAAAATGGTTATAGAAGACACATTTAAGACATTAAATGATACATCTTTCATTATTCTATCAGGTAAGGCACTTAAGTCTCATATTTGGAGTGAAAATGTGCTTTTATGCTTAGAGCATCAGAATCGGTACTCCATATCGGCTGACTACAAGGAATTGGTACTTTGTATTGGCTGGAAAAATCCTGATCATAGCATCCCTATTGTCCACAAGTGGAAATTTATTTTTGGCTTCACCACACAACCATATCAGCATTCACATCCCACTTATCACAAAAACAGGCAACACAATTACATTCAATATCGTCACATTAAAAACTCAATAAAACCCTATTCATTACTTAAAACCCAGTATTTAAAATTCTAATGGCATACGGCACATTTTCTGTACTTAAGGTTGCATAAATCTTCTTTTTGATGGCAAAAGCTGACATTTTATATTTTAAGGATAGGAACAATCTTCATTATTGACATGCTATTTGTTTAATTCTCATTAAATAGATTTCATTTCATTGTCTTTTTGCTTTATCTACAATTGCAGTGGCAATTTTTACTACTCGACAGTTATAGACTCGGAAAACGCCAAGTTTTTATATTTTAAAACTACACTTTTTATTTAAATTGCACAAGGTGTCCGGGGGGTCTTAAAATGTCTTAAATTTCAAGAACAAAATTTTTGGCCTTAAAAGAAGAAGAACTTTTGTGTTGTAGGTCAACTTTAAATGGGTCCATTTTAAACAGGTCCTAAATTTCCTTTATGTAAAGTTACACAATCATGCCGACCAATAATCCAGTCTCAATAAAACTTTTACTTTTTCTATCTACCAATTTGCAATATGGTGTAATTATCTTTCTGAAAATAACTTTTAAGTGGATACATTTAGTTTTTTGTAGCTTTGTAAATATTATAACAAGATTTTGCTTGTTTTGACATTTAAAATATATGGTGAAGATATAACAAAAGGTCTGCACGGTGGTGCAGTGGGTAGTACAATCGCCTCACAGCAAGAAGATCACTAGTTTGAGCTCCGGCAGGGTCAGTTAGTGTTTCTGTGTGGAGTTTGCATGTTCTCACTATGTTTGCGTGGGTTTTTTTCAGGGTGCTCCAGTTTCCCCCACAAGTTCAAAGACATGCACTATAGGTGAATTGGGAGAGCTAAATTGTCCGTAGTGTATGGGGTTGTGTGGTTTTTTCTAAGTGATGGGTTGCAGCTGAAAGGGCATCCACTGTGTAAAACATATGCTGGATAAGTTGGCAGTTCATTCCACTGTGGTAACCCCTGATTAATAATGGGCCTAAGCTGAAAATAAAGTGAATGAATAAATGATTTAACTAAAATTAAAATAGTTTCGATGAGGCAAGTTAAAATCTTTTTCTTTGGCTCAACCATGTTCTTAAAAAAAATCCTTAGCATTTAACTTTATATAAGTATATAATAATGGTCTTAGAAAGGTCTTAAAATGTCTTAAATTTGACTTTGTGAAACCTGCAGAAACCCTGTTATATCTTTTTCTTTATTGTATTGTGTTCTTGTAGATTGTTTGTTAGATTATACACAGATGCACTAACCTACAGAATCATCCCAATTAATCAATCTAAAATTATAAATCGTTTCCAAATAGAGATATTCAAGTCATCTGGTGAAATGGTGTCCATATCGCAGTATATATGACAGAATAATAAAATATCGCAATGTTAGAATTTTCCAATATCTTGCAGCCTTAGTGCGGATAAAACTTGATTTGACGTATGGTACAGATTATAATGTAGATGCTTTCTCTTCATTGTGAGGAGGATGTTTATGTCCATTCTCTGCAATGTCTTGACCACTGCATGCACATATCAAAGAGTAGCCTGCCTGGCCGAGGTACCCCTCAGCAGCAGTAGTGTGTATGAGTGAGTCATTCTGGTCTAGTCTCCACCTCTACATGATGCAGTCTTGGTCAGTGTTTGAGGTAAGACCAGAAACCCTGTAAGTTTGAGCAATGCACATCACTGACTGGATATCTTTATGTTCGAGTTGCTACACAGCTATACAAACCCTTAAAGGGATCGTTCACCCAAAAATGAAAAATCCACCGTCATTTACTCATCCTTCATTTGTTCCAAACCTGTTTCTTTCTTCTGTTAAACACAAAAGAAGAAATTTTGATAAATGCTGTTAGCTGGCACTCATTGACTTCCGTAGTGACTTTTTTTTAACCTATTATGGACAGTGTTTCCTCTAGGATTTTTTCTAGCTGTGAGCCAGGTCTTTTACAGAAATCTACCAACTACCCATGGCGTTATTTCAATGACAATTGGAGTAATGTGGTGAGCGCAGTATTTCACATCGGGATCGCATTTATGTCATGTTTATACAAGCATGCCAATCTCTGCTTGCTCGCTGATTTCCTCTGTTCCTGCACAAAACTTCTTGCCCGCCCTCAAACACACTGCTCAAGCGCAGATCTTCTTGTGCGCTATTAAATAAACACTGCTGAAGTGCGATTTAGTGCGTTTATGTAGTGAGTTTGTCTCCAGCATTTATTAGATTTGCTAGGAATATTTAGGAATTTCTCCAATAGTCCTACAGAACGGTATGAATGCTTCCTAGAGTAAAGTGAAACGGCAGTAAACTCCAGCAAGATAGACTATGTATGTAGAATCACAGACCTTTATCTACAAATAAATTATAATTATGGATTCTGTGTTCATCTTAACTGAAAGCTATGTCGTGTTTGCTTGCCTTACCCATCACGCACCTGTCAGTCAGTCAGTCAGCACGTCACCTTAAAATGTTAAACAAGTAGCGCACAGCCCTACTACGGTAACAAAAAAGTTTGCGCTGTTATAATTCACTTACCTTTTAAGGCGTTTTGGTGCGATTATAACCCGCTATTAAAAACAACAACAACAAGAATGAATGCATGTTTTGAATTAATAAGAAGCTGTAATGTAGCCGTAGCGGGATGAATTTTGGTGTGGCGCCCTGCCATGAAAGAATGAATATAGCGGAAACCATGGTGGTATTTTATTGGTAATAGCATTCTTTAAAATATCTTCTTTTGTGTTTAATAGAAGAAAGAAACTCATAAAGGTTTGAAACCACATGAGGGAGAGTACACTGGAAAAAATGCTGGTTTGTCTATAAGCTGACATACGAGCAATCGATGATGAATCGCGGCTTTAAAACGCTCTGATGTCCCTATATCTGTGGTTACACTCAGTACACAGCAAGGAGTTCGGTGAACTGATGAGCTTCACAGCCAATCACAGTAATTTCAGTTGAGCATGTGAACACAATGGCAAATCAACAGTGTTTAAGAACACGCTCAAATGTTAGTGGGAAATAACGTTTTAAAAATTTTAGTATCAATTTGTACCGAATTCCAGTATCGTGCAACCCTACTCAAAAATACTGGAAATTCTGTAAATTGTTTACTCACCCTTCACTGTTTCTTTAATTCTATTGAACACAAAATTTAGTTATTTTTATCAATGCTGGAAACCTGTATAAGCCTGACACGATATCTATATGTTGTTGTATGGTATATTGCACCAAAATATATTGTGATAAATTAAATTATTGCCATTTTTAGACCATTTTATGCTACTCATTAATGCCTGTATGACAATGTAATATTATCACAATGCAAGTGCACAATTCCAAAGAACACATAATATTTTATTCTTAAGAATGTTTCATTTAATTATAGCCATTTCAACAATTTATTATTTAGGCATTGGAATCAGAATGTGAAAGTGCATACCTAAATAAATAATAATAAATGTTAACATAAAAGTACAAGGTAAAAAAGTAACAGAGACTGTGATGTTTGCATCAGCTCTACAATTCAGTTCTGCAGTCGAGTAAAGTCATGTCACCTTTATTTAGATTTAGCCAACTACTTAAAATTATTTATAAAGATATCAATATTATAAAGTAGCTGGCTTTAAATCAAGCAGCTATACTGTGAGACCATCTTATATCTCCCTGTATAAGAAGTAATAAAGCAACAAGTGTGTTTTCCTTCTGAAACCAGCTTTTCAGAAGTTTGTTTGAGAATGCGCTTTCAAACTTTTGAAATGAACGTCGTTTTAGACTGAATGATGTCACACTTTGTTCTTAATCATTATTTAGCTTAAAGTCTACATGAATTGTAAGTTGCTGAGACATTTATTTAAGTATGTTAATGTACTTCTGACTGAAGCGGAATATTGAGTAGGGGGCGGGGCATTCTTTTTGTACATCATTTCCTCATATTAAATAAATGATAAGAGAGGTGTTGTTAAGAATATTGTGGCTGAAGCTGTCAAACTGACGTCAACAGAGAAGGACCGCCACTCCAAATGTGGAAGCAAATGGTCAGACTTTGATTGAAGATTACCAAAAGCTAAAAAAATATTAGTGGATTAACTTGAATGGATTTTTTTTGTACACCAAAAAATCATAAGAGTGTCTGAAGGGCTCAACAATAAGGACTGCCCGATGGCCTAGGGCCAGCGTGTGAGATGCTCCGGACAGTAGACAGGATCGTTACTGGCTTGATTAGGCCGCTGATGCCCTGTCACTAAAGTTTAATTTGCCTGTGATTATTTGTCAGTTGCATGCAAATACAGTCAGAATTGAGAAAGTTCGTGTTGTTAAGCCTTCAAATGCTACCCTCTCGGTTCCACTTATCTGATTGGGTGTTGTGAGCACGTTAGAGTTTTTGTAACAACCAGTACAGCGAAGAGACGGCAACATGGCGGCAACATCAAGTGACGATGCTAAAGGAAAACATTTGTGTCTAACGTTTTGGAAGCAGACATTTATGAGGGTACACCATGACAAAAAATATGAAGTGATGTTTTGTACAGTTTGCCGTCAGTTTGGCAGTTCAGCCATCTTTTGTTTTGCAATAAAATACCTGCACATTTTGCTACTTTGAAGTTTGCTCATTATACATATATAACATATTTTTAAATATTCAAATTCTAGATTCACAAACATTTTGACACATTTTTTTTATTTGTGGCTAAGAAATAGCTATTAACTTTTTTTTTTTTTGGTAGGGCCAGTGAAAATATTGGCAGGGCAAGTAGAAATCTGAAGGAAATCAGAAGGAAAAATCCTTAGCATTGAACCCTGGTGTGCTAACAAAATAAACAGTGCACATTTTGATTTCTTACAGACTTTAAGGTATGTTATTCTAGTATTGTTCTGTTTTGGTTGTTATGGAATTTGTTAATGAGATATGTGGTGCTCAACTCGCAACTTAAAACTTTTACATTGATATTATTATCCTCCTTAAGACTGGAAACCCAAAAGGTAATAGTTTAAAATAATAGCATTACATGAACAACAGATTTATTAAAGTATTTATTTATCTTTGTTAAGTTAATAAGAACAAAGTAATTTATTGCCAGTTCATGGTAACTCTCAGTGCAGTAACTAATGTTAACACATTATGAACTTTGGATATTAATAATGCATTAGCAAATGTTGAACTAGGATTGATAAATGCTGTAAAAGATTGTTCATGTTAGTAAATACATGAACAAATGGACCATTTATAATATCATGTACATTTTTAATTATAATAGATTATAGGTAATTATAATACAAAATCACAGGGAATTGAGTATTCTAATTGGGTTTTAACAGTGTGGATGTTCTAGCAAACACACATGCAGATTGAATAAAAAAACTGATCTTGCCATCACATGCTGTTCCAACTGTATGAAAATGTTTATACAGTACTCTGCATAATTGAGTACACCCTATTTTGAAAATTAATTTTTTTATCCATTTCTCAGTGAATATAGGTAATATTTTATGGTGCATTTGAACAAAACAGATTTGTTAAACAGTTATATTTATTGAATTAATATTTTAGTCACAGAACATATTTAGAAATGGAAAAATAAAATATTTAAATTCATGCAAAATATATAAAAAAAAAGCAAGACGAACTACAACATTTCAACAAAATTCTATACACTAAATATTTCAACGCTAACCA
This sequence comes from Danio rerio, assembly GCF_052040795.2. NCBI lineage: Eukaryota > Metazoa > Chordata > Actinopteri > Cypriniformes > Danionidae > Danio > Danio rerio. Next base: position 47,882,775 of record NC_141036.1, on the reverse strand, counting down.
CTATAGGCTATTGCGCCAAATTTTGTTTAAAATTTTTCCTTAACATATTAGGCATGGGACGATAACAGTTTTCAAGGTATACTGCGGTTTGGAAAAGTCAAGGTTTTAAAACGTTTTAAATGTTCTGCTATACTATTCCAATTTTTATTTTATTTTTTATTATTTTATTTTTAGTTTTTTACTTATTTATTTTTTTAGTTTTTTAGTTTTTAGGAATACAGTATTTTCAGCAGAAAAGATATTTAAAAGAGCCATTTTAAATTGTAAAGAAATCAGTGTTTTTGAAACAAATGAAGATGGCAGAAGAAATTTATTATAACTATTTAGCCTGACATGTTTGCTGCTCCAAAATATTATAAATGTTTCTCAAAATAAAATATATTGTGCTCAATTGGTGTAAAAAGTAGTTTTTTTTTACTCAAATATTTTAGAGCAGTGATCACAATACCATCAAATCGTGAAACCATGATATTTTTATTCAAGGTTATTATACCGTCAGAATCTTATAACGGCCCATGCCTTCAACATATACAATTGAGTTACTAGTTATTGTTAGATTAGCTCAAAATTTGCCTTCAGTAATGACTAATCTAATGCATATGCACAAATGTAATATTGTAAAGCATCCTATAGAGAATATTAATTTAAATGAGAGATTTGTGGGGGATGCCCTTATATATGCTGCTGAGCATTGTAAATGTATACATTTTGTGTCTCATTTAAATCTGTTTTTGTAATTTGAATCACATGAGAATACATTCTCCAATTCACTTTCATAAATGGTGAATCTACACAATTTTGTGTTGTTAACTTAGTACAAACATAAAAGACCTGCTGGAAAAAAGCTACTGCAGGCCGAACAGAAAATCTGATCAAGATAAAATCAGATTTGCCCTGCAGTGTGTGAACAAAGCCATGGAGACTTGTGGGGACTCGGGCCTTAAAGCATCCATTTAGCAATCAGCCACTCACAAGATCTTAGCACTGCATAGCAACATGCTTTAGTAACTCCCTGACATTGTATTTTGTTCCCACATTTTACATTCACACATGATCTGGATGAAGATATGGATATGTGGGTTATTTTATACATCACTTTTCCTAAAAATCTGAGAGCAGTGATTGTTGAAACATGTAGGACTGTGCAATAAAAAATCTCATATCATTATACAAGTAATCACGATATACATATTCATTCATTTTCCTTCGGCCTATAGTCCCTTATTTATTGGGGGTTTGCCACAGCGGAATAACCCGCCAACTATTCCGGCATATGTTTTACATTCGAGCATATGTTTTACGCTACAGATGCCCATCCAGTCGCAACCCAGTACTGGGAAACACCCATACACTCTCGCATTCACACACACTCGTACACTACAGCCAATTAAGTTAATCCAATTCACCTATAGCGCATGTCTTTGGACTGTGGGGGAAACCGGAGCACCCGGAGGAAACCCACGTGATCATGGGGAGAACATGTAAACTCCACACGGAAATAGCAACTGGCCCAGCCGGGACTTCAGGACCTTTTTGCTGTAAGGCTTATCTCTAAGCCACCATGCCGCCCCACGATATAGTTTATTTAATCAATTAATAGCTTTTATATATTGACCACATGGTCAGAAATGCACTCATTCATGTGGGATCATATTTCTTACTTTATTTAGACCTTCAGAGCAAATGTTTGATTAATGTAGCAATCCAAAATACATTTAAATAACATGTATTATGTATTATGTAATAATACATTAAGCACCTTTCGAAGACTAATCAGTAAAAGTCCAACGTAAAAAATAGTGCTGGGCAAAAATAAATTGCATTCAGTTATAAATGTATGTATTAATTTAAAAAAAAAATATATATATATATGTGTGTGTGTGTGTGTGTGTGTGTGTGTGTGTGTGTGTGTGTGTGTGTGTGTGTGTGTGTGTGTGTGTGTGTGTGTGTGTGTGTGTGTGTGTGTGTGTGTGTGTGTGTGTGTGTGTGTGTGTGTGTGTGTGTGTGTGTGTGTGTGTGTGTGTGTGTGTGTGTGTGTGTTTAATATAATTATATATATATTGATATACATGCATATGTGTACCAAAAAAAAGACAAGTTAATAGCTATTTTAGCCACATATTAAAAAAATATTTATTTTAAAATAATGTCTCTAGATGAGTTTAAATATTTAAAAAATGTCATTTAATACATTTATAATGAGCAACGTTCAAAGTGTTATGCAAACTAAATAGAGCTGTATGGAAACTGTGCAGGTAATTTATTGCAGTTCGAAATTATTTAACAAAATGTGACCGACTTGTCATACTGACTGCAAATTGTGCAAAATATATTTTTTTTTCCACAATGTTGTTCCCACCTAAGTGTCTGCTTCCAAGACGTTAGAAGAAGACGTTTCTTTTATCCTTATAGTTTTATGATGCCGTCACAAAAAATAGCATGCTCAAAACATCAAATCAGATAAGAGCAACCGAAAAGCAATATGGTGTTTCCGACATCACAGATAAGGTAGCATTTAAAGACTTAAAAGCACAAACTTAAAATGCATTCATTTGACAAATAAAATTTAAATGACAAGACAGCACTGTCCCAATTGGGCCAGTAATGATCCTGTCTACTGTCCCAACCGCCCCTTACACTGAACCCGGGCCATTGGGCAGTCCTTATTGTTGAGCCCTTCTGTTCATTTTTTCCCCCAATTTCTGTTTTATGAAGAGAAGATTTTTTTTCAACACATTTCTAAAAATAATAGTTTTAATAACTCATTTCTAATAACTGATTTATTTTATCTTTGCCATGATGACAGTATATAATATTTTACTAGATATTTTTCAAGACACTTCTATACAGCTTAAAGTGACATTTAAAGGCTTAACTAGTTTAATTAGACAAATCATTGTATAACAATGGTTTGTTTTGCAGACAATCGAAAAAAAATATCATAAAGAGACTAATAATTTTGACCTTAATGTTTAAAAAAAAAAAAAAAAACTTTTTTTAGCCGAAATAAAAGAAATAAAACTTTTCCCAGAAGAAAAAATATTACAGGAATTACTGTGAAATATTGCTTGCTCTGTTAAACATCATTTGAGAAATATTTAGAAAAGAAAAAAAAATCACAAAAGTTCGAATCATTTTGTTTTCAACTCCATATGTGGTGATCACATATTCATAATTTATATATTTGTTTAAATTATGTCTAAACACGTTTATTTTGGATGCAATACATCTTGATTATGCTTTGCCCAGCACAAAAAAAATTGCTAAATAAAATGAAAAATGTAAAAATTGTGTTTCCATGATTGCAACTTTTTTCATGCTGCTGTTATTCATGGTTCAATTTGCATCCCTGTAATGGCATGTAATAGTACGCTCAGATGAATTTATAAAAAGTAGGCCATAAACAGTAAATTGTGATGATGCTATGAAATAAAAGACAAATATATAAATTCTTTATATAAATATGAATATTTTGTCAATACAGTATATTTTGTCATATTACACAGGCCTAAAAGGAAGCTTAAAGTAACAGAGGCCTTTCTAAGCATCCTGTTTGCAGATTCAGAGTCATTGTGATGCATGCATAAGTTTGATCAGTAGGATGTCTCTCTGTATGCCTGTCTGTTTTAGCATCTTCTGTGCATGTGTGTGTGATAAGAGGGAGCTGCTCATCTTCATGGTGATCTTTTTTCCCTCTCAGCATCCCTGCCTTGCTGACCTGCTTAACGCAGCTCTGAGATGGGGAGAGAGAGTGAGGGTGAATGAGTTTAAACGTATGAAGGAGCGAAGTCTGGAAAGGTAACAAGGAGGTAGAATAAACTGCGAGAAAAAAAAGATCTGGATAAATCAAGATAAATGGATGGTCTATTCAGTGCAAAGACGAAACAGAAAGGTGCAAAGATGGATGTGTATGTGTGTCAGCGAGAGAGCGACAAAGTCATTGGTGGAGCTGGATGGGATAAAGATGTTATGAGCTGCTCCCAAAATAGACTTTTCTTCATCATTTTAGTAATCTTTATCCATCCCGTGCAAATCCCTCTTCCATGAGAGAATAGTCATTTAAAGTCAAGTGTATGACGTGACCACAATGTTCAGTACATTTGTTGGTAAAAAAAAAAAAGCTGTGTTTTATTGCTGTTGTTTATTAAAACTGAATGTGAACTAAACTGTTATAACTGTTGAGATGCATTACAGTTTTTATATAGTTTTATCATTCTTTTAAATTAGGCTGGGCAATTTGGCCTCAAATCAAAATCTCAATTAATTGAACATTTTAACTTGATTACGATTAATAGTTCACTGACGATTTTTGTACAGTAAATATGCTCACATATTACAAGAGATTTTAGAATGAAGGGTGCGTTGTTTGATTTTAAAATAAACACACACTATCTACTATCTATAGCTATGTTTCCATCCACCTATTTTTATATGCATTTTGCATATGCACATAAAAAAACGTATTAATGGAAACATCATGATGAGCATACATTTTGAAAATGTGAATAAAAACATATGCGCATAACTGAGTAGGATAAACTTTTTATTTGATAAGAAAAGATGCGCAGGATGGAAACACTTTTATAGCACAAATTTCAGTATGCGCATTAAAAAAAAAAGGTCATGTGATTTTGTTATAAAAGATCATGTGATGATAAAAATGTGTGTAAATGGACAAACCAGCAGACTGAGCACATTATAAAACATTTGAACTGTTGTTTTGGTCATTCTAAAACGCCTTGACTATTTCAGTATTAGTGTTATTATATTATTAATGACCTCAAGAATCATGAGCAGGAGCAAGTCATTTATTAGATGAAAAAAGACTGATGCAGCTTCGGTTTTTACTGTTGATATTTGTCGCCAGTTAATCAGGAAGTGACTATTTTGTTCGCTTTGACTCGTTGGATGGAAACGCTGCTTTATTTGCACTTCTTTTATGCAATATTCCAGTTTTGCGCATAATGTTCATTTGCATTTTTGGCAACTAAAATGACTAAAATGTTTGGCAACTTGAACAACTAAAATGTAAACACACTGTCTGAAACGAACATTTTTTTCTTATAAAAAAGTGAAAATAAATAATTTGTTTCACCTTTGGAAACAAAGTTAATTATTTTCTGTCTATTTCATATTAAAAGTAGAAAATGAGCAGCATCTCTTCTAAATAAATTAACTCTTGTATATCCTGTAAATAATATCTTAAACAGTGCGTTTCTTGCATCTTCTGTGAACAAATATTTTAATCGAAATAATAATTTTAGTGTTATCACAAGGCATCTCAGGTGCAGCTTACAATCATTGTAGAGCAAAGTAAGGCTCAAGAATGGGTCCATCATCCTATTTCACCAGAGATCATATGTTGGTGCAAAGTGGCTGCAATAGTATAGGAATCAGCCTTTAAAGTCTCTAAAGTCTTCTGTGTCGAGTAATCGTCCTTGCCTTGTATGTAGCTGTGCATTTAAACTTCTGCGTACTGTTTTTGTTGCTCAGCAATTTCACCTCAGAAACGCTAGCTGGCAGCAGGTTTTTATGTTTCTTTGTGTTGTTTCTTCGTTGGGGTTTTGATTTTCCTAAATGCTACCTTGATGTACAAGAAGCTAAAACACGCTCATTTAGAGGCGGGAACTGGCAGTGGTGCAACAACTTTAATTATAAGGTAAACACAAAACAAAAGTTTCCATCTGGAGCTCCTCCAGGGGGCTCGACACTTGTATACGCTTGCGTCAATGGGCTTGCTGCTGTCTCTCGGCTCTCCCCGCTGCCCACGCGTGTAAACGTTACCAAACCAATCACAGAGCTTGAGCTACGCTTCGTGTAACTAAGTTGCATTTTGGACAGGTGCGCGGGTATGTGACCGTGCGAAAGCTACGCCGGACCATACGCGTATACTCGACGCAGAATCAACAGCAACAATCAGCCTTAACAGACTTAACACGCGGTAGGGAGAATAATTAGAAAAATTATCGGTTATAGGTTCTGAATGTCTATTTCAATTATTTCTTTATTAATCCCCCAGCCCTACTTTTAAAAATGTTTTCTGAGCTTTTTTTGCAATTAATCTGTAGCGCAAATTGTGATGTCCTGTTTCAGCACCATTACTTAACATTAGTGTGTGTTATACACTAATGTTTTTTGATGCTTAACTAAATATAACTTTAAAATGAGCTGAAACAACACCATTCTTTAGATTATTATTTTTTTGGACAACTTGTATTATGTTCAATTTACTTAAATGTATTGAGGTAACTTACTTTTTGTTGGGACAACATGAATGAATTTTGTGGAACCCTGCATTTTCTTACAGTGCATGTAGGCATGCATGAATCTGTGCATTGCAGAAATCCCCAGATTTTCAAGCCCATCATTCAATCTATTTATTTTGTTGTAGATGTGTAAATCTACATTTTTATATTAGTTTCAGTGTATTGAATAATATGCAAGTATTTAGACTAATTACACTCAAAAAAGAACTCATTGGATGAACTTAATTGAATTGAGGGCCCGATTTTATCCAACGAATTTCTTTAGCACCAAATAAACAAAAACTATTTACACCATTAAATGCATTTGAGTTGGTCCAACATGATGCTTTTATCAAATAAAAGTTTAAATACATTTATATTTTTATTTAATTTAAACTTTAAGTCTTAACCTAAACTGTCTATTATGTGTCTCTTATTTTTATTTGAAGTTATACTAAATTAACTAAAAGAGCCATATTTAAGCATATTTTATGAGTTGCATATACAGTTAATAGGGTATATGCACAGCTAGTGTTTCTTCCCATACCAATAAACTTCCGGTGAACAGTTAATGTGACTTTTTAAAAATTTTTACGGTTTCTTTTACAGCATCGATGTTTTAATATAATCAAAATATAATTAGTTAATAGACTTAAATTTTCTTTTAGTTGCTCAACCGTGAAACAAAATGAAAAGCTGTTTACACGCATGCGCCCATCAGGATTAGCAGGCTTGTGCAGAAGCTCCATTTGAATATACTGGGGTAAAATAAATATTTGTATTTTAAAGACATGTTCAAGAAATTATGTTCTTTAAAATATTTTAAATACATTTTTATGTCCATTCTGAGACCCACTTTATATCATATATCACTCAGCCAGTGAAGTTCATTGATTTTTAAAGAAAACAGACCTTAATGCGCCGATATTATAGCGACATACATGTTACCAGGAAGCACTTGACCCAGGTTACTGACAAATTAAAAGTCTTTCCGCATACCACAATTTATAAAATAATCTTTTCTGTCTTTCAGTTGATGTATTATGAGAGACCTGCTTTAGCTTTATTTACCAAATAAGTGGTTCTGATGGGATTTTGATTGTAAACCTTGCATAATTTTTTTTACACTTTTAAAATCATTCTGCATGAACTCTGAGTGGACTTTCTTTTATAAAATTCTGTGCAGAAATAGCAAAAAAGATCTGCAGGTTCTATCTGGTCATATATTATGCCTCATTGCTTTCCTAATTGTAATGTTTTATTTATCTAAAATATCAAGTCAATGATAGAATATAAAATATCTGAAATATTTTCATTAACCCCTGGGTTGTCAACTTGTTTAGAAATGGACTAGATCTATTCTAGATCTAAAATGTGTAGTTAGACTAGTCAGATTATTTGGCATATGTTTGAAATTACGGTCCTGTAGCCAAAGCCATGTATATATACACATACATAGCTTATAGGTTCCTCTGTTTGTATGGGCCACTATTCATAATCTGGCAAATTGGAATGGTCATATCGGGTCTTTGAACACTTTAGCCACAGTTATATACACGTATGAATGTCAATATCCACTGTAGACTTCTGCAAATGATTTTGTTTTACTAACACCATACAACAAGTCAAATGTGCTGACATGGGAGATTAAGTTAATAAGGGTTGAGCATCAGAGCACATCGCCACTGACCTGTAGTAGTTCAAAAGGGGTTGTTTACAACCTAAAATAAACATCTTTTTTTTTTTAAGTTCACGTCTAGACCTAAGCTGTGGCAAAAATGTCCAAGAATTACATTTTTCATTAATTTTGAGATGTTCATAATGCATCGCTTTTCTCTCCTGAATTGATTCTGAGCCTATAGTTTTTAACTGCAGATAGTGTTCTCGGCTAGTTTTTAACCGTACACTCAATTGATGACAAGGAATCTCTCAGCATTATTTTATGCTATAAGATTAATGTAAACACTAGGGATGCAACAATACAGTTAGCCCACGGTTCAATACATACCTCGGTTTTTTAACATTGTTTTCGGTTTGGTTTTCTCATGGCTTGACATGTGTTTTTTTTCTAAAGGTAATAGATACAGTAAGAGGTTAAGGAGAAATTTTTCTTAAAAGATTTATTCCAATACTCATTTTGTTTTACTTAAAAGCCAATAAAAGTACAGTAGTTCTTAGAGTATATAAATAAAAAAATGAACACTGAAATCTCATAGCTGCTGGTAGCCTATGTACAAACTGGGTAACACATAAAATCCTACACTTTGAAAATAAACATACATGAGAAGTTAGTAAAGATAAATTGGCCATTTCAAATAAACATATTTGTACTTAAGTAAATATAAATAAACAATCTTAATTATCTCAGTGCTGTAAAAATGCGAGTCTGTTGTCCGTAACGTGGATCGAGTGCTTTTATAAAATGACAAAAGCCCACATATCCAATCCCCGCAAACAACTGCAAATCTTTAGCAATAAACACCCGCACTGCCTTTGTTATTTTTATGTGTCTCTCAGAACCAGTTGGGTATGTTTTCTTGAAAGATTCAGCGAGGGATTGTTGCTATTTGGAGGACTTTATTACCTTCTTGGTTACCTTTTTGGTGAACTATTCTGTTAATCGTTTTATGGGCCATGTTGGTATGGTCAAAGTATGTCTGTGGGTTTTAATTATTTTAATAATAATTAAGCGGCTTAATGATGGCGCAGTGCGTAGTACAATCATCTCACAGCAAGTAGATCGCAGGTTCAAGCCTCGGCTGGGTCAGTTGGCATTTCTGTGTCAAGTTTGCATGTTCTCCCCGTGTTTGTGTGGGATTACTCCGGGTGCTCCGGTTTCCCCCACAAGTCCAAAGACATGCGTTATACTGTAGGTGAATTGGGTAAGCGGAAATTAAGCGTAGTGTATGTCTGTGAAGGAGTGTGTATAGATGTTTCCCAGTGATGGGTTGCAACTGGAAGGGCATCTGCTGCATAAAACATATGCTGGATAAGTTAGCGGTTCATTCCCCTGTGGCGACCTCAGATTAATAAAGGGACTAAGCCAAAAAGAAAATGAATGAATAAGTAACTGACTGTTTTTATTTACATTGTTTATCAGCTATTAGCCATCATATATTAGCTGCCCTCTATTTTATTGCACTATTAACACAAGTAGGCTACCATTGAGTTTGGCGTCTGTAAGATTTTAAATTTTTGTTGTTGTGTAAAGACTGCAAGTGTAAAGACTGTTGTAACAAAGGAAATTCTGTGAAATGCTGCTCTTTAAAAATGGCTTTATTTGTCAAACATAAATATTAATGACCACTACTTGGTCATGATAAAATGTATATTTAGAGTGATTTCCGTGGTAATTTACAACAGCAAAGTAATGTCAGACGTGACTTGTATTTTGGTCCATTTAGAAACTTTGGAGTGAAAGCGAACTGCACCAAGAACGAAAATGAATATTGTAACAATTTTAATACCTGTTTCGTAACAAAACAATCGATATACAGGTGTTAAAGCACCCTAAAACAAAAATGCTAACATAACACATTACTTAGCTTAAAAATGAACTAAGTAACACTTATTTGTTATTTAAAAGTGACTTAAGATACTTTTACAAATAACTTTCCCCAACACTGGTGATAGTCGCTATTTTTGTATCATTTTTTTCAGCATTCTGCATGTCCCGTTGCTACAATCTACTGCAAATTGCAAAGTTCTTTCTTTTTAACTTTTCCCCAAATCTGTAGTAGTAAAACCAATTTCACTGTATAAAATTGTCACAAAAAAAAATATTTTTATGAGTTCATATTTGAGGGTGATAATTTCACTTTCAGTCCACCGATAAGAGAAATTAAGTGTTTTCTGTTTAATTGTTTGTGAGTTGCATTCTGGGACATTGATCATTGCTCTGTGGACTTTTTATGTTAAAAATTAAAATCTTATTCTACTTTTATTGACATTTTAGTATATTGAAATCAGTGTGAGGCAAGCTACTTGAAAAATGTAGTGAGCTTAGCTATTAGTTACTTTACTTAAAATGTAGCTTAACGACACTAAAACTGCCCGCTGGGAAATGCAGCGAGCTAAGCTAAAAGCTACTTGGGAAAAGTAGCTTAGCTATATCTAAGCTAATTTTTGTAATTTTTATTTAACTAAAATCCCAGTTAATCATATCGTAGTGATCAATAAAACTTTCAGGGAAACATATGAGGCAAAATTATTTAGTTCAATGATTTATTGCAAATAATATGCTGCACTAAACAGAAACAAATGATAGTATATGACAGCAAAAATAAACAATCCAGTAAAACCAGGTGTTACACATTTAAAATACTATAGTCATTTATAGTAAAAGGTAATATTTAGGAATAGGCATATTGTATATATATTTACAACTCTTTGTTAATAAATTACACTACATGTATTCTCATTAGTAACTATTATTATTTAATTACTAACTAAAAAACTGTTTTGCAGCTTTCAGCTTTGAATTGAATGATTTATTATAATCTTTTGTTTGTTTTGTAGCAGAAATATTATTTATTAGATTGACATGCATATGAAAACAATAGTGCAAAATAAATATTACTTACTGCAATGCTTCATTTTAGTTTGATGCAAACCATACATTTATTTTTCATAATCTGACTTTTTTAGCAGATAACTCACAATTAAGCATATTCAAGGCAGCATGAAAATGAGAAATGTAATTTATTGTTAGTATTATTGTCATCATCGTCATCATTAATATTTAATAATTATTAGACATGCATTTTGGAATTATTGCACACAAATATCAATAAGTCATCACAGCATTAGTTAGATAGTTGGTTCTGGTTTTTGTTAGTCCTAATTGATGTTGTCTTCAAATACAATAAATCTCTTAAAATACAATTTACAATGGTGCTCATTCATTTTTTGGTGAGTGCTCCTAATTTTTTATTTATTTATTTTTTATTATTATTATTTTATGTTTTTTGGTGCTCCTAAATATTTTAAGTTGGGAGCACCAGCGCTACCAAGTAAAAAAAGTTAATTTCAAGCCCAGCACTGGTTGAAATAATATAATGAATAATATATTGAGAAATAAGTCTGTAAAATAACAGAAATTGTTCTGGTATTTTATTAAAGATTTTGTGATGTAATTTACAGCACCAACCCAGATCACCGTTAAAAATATTAGTAGAATCACTTTTTGGAACTTATCAAGGTTAAAACTTGTTGGAAGAAAGATCAAAGTCTTATAATGCAAATTAAAAAACATAAATGAAATAAAAACATGAATCACAAAATACAGAAAACTGCTAATTTACGAACATTTTTTACAGTGTTGTGTTTGTTATGGCCTGTTTTGTGAGAACGTTGTAACCCTTACTTGCTCTCCTGCACCCAGGTTTTGACCTGACATGGCAGCGCTCAATAGGCTTGTATGCTGCGGAATATGGGATGTATTTACATGGCCCTTGTCTCTATGGATACAGTGACGTGGGGGTAGTGCGGGGCAGAACAGTATAGGATCCTCATCAGGGACATTGCTGGGTCACTCTCTCTTCAAAGGGAGATGAAAGTGGGTCAGGACTGGGGGAAGAGATGAGAGGAGAAGGAAGGAAATCAGGAGCAACTCCGAGAACATGCCACACGCTTTTATTTTAGAAGTTGCACAAGTGTTGATTACCGAAACATGCATCGGCCTTATCCTGAATGATGTCAGATTGTAGCATCAGCTGGTGTCTGTTCAAGTGTACACTCCTGGTACCTGCAAGTGAACCACAGTTTGAAGAGAAAGTTCTGTTGTCATTTACTCATTCTCCATTTGTTCCAATCCAGTTGGAGTTTCTTACTTATGTTGAACATAAAGGACGATATTTTGAAGAATGTTTTTATTATTATTATTATGGATGTCAGTGGCTATTCATCAAAATGACTTTCATGTTCAACAGAAATATAACTCTTAATGGTTTGGAACCACTTGAGGGTGAGTAGATGGTCTGAATTGTAGTTTTAGAGTGAATTATTCCTTTATGGAAATGTACTGTAATGAATGAAAGGTAGGGCGAAGCAGTGGCGCAGTAGGTAGTGCTGTCACCTCACAGCAAGAAGGTCGCTGGTTCCAGACGACAGGCCGGCCGGAATGTGTAAAAAAAAAAAAAAAGTCGTTATCATATGGACAAGTCTAAATAGAGCACTTGTTCCAAAGAGCCGACCCCGCAACCATACGGGACTAAGGCCGAAGAAGAAGAAGACTGTGATGAATGAAAGGTGACAGGGTTACAACTGTCACCTCACAGCAAGAAGGTCACTGGTTCAAGTCCCGGCTGGGCCAGTTGGCATTCCAGTGTGGACTTTGCATGTTCTCCCTGTGTTTGTGTAGGAATTGAATGAACTAAAATTGACTGTACTGTATGAGTGTTGTGTAAATGTGAGTGTGAATAAGTGTTTCCCAGTACTGGGCTGCGGTTGGAAGGGCATCCTCCGTGTAAAACGTATGCCAGAATAGTTGATGGTTCATTCTGTTGTGGTGACCCCTGATAAATAAGGGACCAAAGCAAAGGAAATGATGAATGAAGGTTCGGATATCCGTTACTCAACACCATGCCACTCCAAATATGGCTTCGTTCTCTTGTGGATAAATTTGCAATAGTTTTAGAGGGTGTCCGCGGGAACTTAAAAAGTATTGCAGGTTTATAAATCAATTATGAGAAAATTAATGTCCTTAAAAGGTCGTAATAATGTTTTTAAGAGGTCTTAAATTTATTCATTCAGTGTCCAAAGTGTTTGACTCCAAAAAAGCATAAATATATTTATTTTTCTCCTAATATTAACAATGATGTCACGTAATTTGCAACAAATGTGAGAAGGTGATGTGACGGCAAAATGGGGAAATGTAAGTTTGCGTACTCTTGGTTGGAGTTTAAACAGTGGCTGAAGCCTGTTGCTGAAAACAACTTCGTTATTTCTCATTTCAAGCTTTGTTTTTTCTGAGCTTATCTGAGTACTGTTGCATGGTTGTGCTACATTCATTTTTCTTTTTACTACAACAGTTTATTAAGTTAAAGGTTTGATACTGATTATAACGTGATGTGGTGATGAGGTCTTAAAATATTCTGAGAAGGTCTTTAAAAAGCCTAAACAAGGTATTGAGATTATCTTTAGGATTCCTGCATATGCCCTGTTTAAATACTTAGATATGAAACTAGCACTAAATACAGCCCTGCCAACGGAGAAACTGTCTGGGGCCAAGATACAGTAGTCAACATTTGAAGTGGCTTCCTAAATCAAAAAATATTATTATAATAATTATAATCTAAAATGTTTTTCAACATTGTCCTAAGACAAGAATCGCTGTTGTTCAGTAGTTTTATAACAACTTTAATGAAAGGTTTTGGACCACTTCAAATGTTGACTACTGTAGCATTGATTAATATTTTAATTAGCCTTTTTATGAATTTTTACTCTTTGTTTTTATGTTTATGTCCTTTTTATTACTTCAAAAATACAGAGCTGTTTTGTTGATTGTTGTACGTTAACTTTGTTTCAGTTTGTTTTGAAGATGAACTTTCAGTTTACTTTTAGGTTGAAATGTTAATCTTTTACATCATGCACTAATACAGATGAAAAAAGCTAAGTTGATATGGGTGGGAACTTTGCTGCTCATGTGTTTAAGATGTCCACTTTTGTTTGTAAAATTTTAGTTTTGTTTTTGTCTTGTTCATTACTTAATATTTGTAGTTTATTTGTACTTAGTTTGCCTTAATTTATTTGTATTTAAGGTTTAGTAATGCCATCTAAAATCAATCAAAGACATCAAAACTTACCAGAAATGTGATGTCACAATATATGACCATACAAAAGACAGAATGCTCAAGCATACATGATTTGTCTTGCCATTCATAATGTTACCCATTACAGGTTAATACAAGTGTAAAGCACTTCTTTCATTGAAAACAAATCTTTGTGTCTGACAGAGGAACTATGGACCTGTTATGACTCCTTTTACACCTTTTAAAAGCTCTTGTAAAACAATACTTTGCATGCAACATGATCACTTTTAGCCCAGTACAAATCTTACAGTCTTACAGTAAGCAAACTAGACCAAGAGAAGTGTGCACACAAATATGGGTAATTCAACAGTTCAGAAACTTTATGTATTTAAAGAAAAGCTGTATTTGGAAACCCTAACCCCAAGGCACAAAGGATTGTGGTGATCATTGTCCCATCCACCGGCCTAGCAGTAAACAACATCCAAATAACAAGTAGACTTAGATAACACATTATAGGCATGGGACGTTAATCAGTTTCAAGGTTTACAGTGGTTTGGAAAAGTCATAGTTATACCATTACAAGGTATATGTAAGTCATTGTTTTGTTATCAAAGACTACTTAATTTTTTTTATTTAGGGCAACATTATCTCCAGCAGCAAAGGAGCATCCACATCAAAAGCTACTGATCACCCCACAGTTCAGCAAATATCTGAAGAACAAATCACAGCAACATCCTGTAGACGAGGGGTGTCCAAACTCAGTCCTGGAGGGCCGGTGTCCTGCTGAGTTTAGCTTCAACTTGCCTCAACACCCCAGCCAGGAAGTTTCTAGTATATCTAATAAGAGCTTAATTAGCTGGTTCATGTGTTTTTGATTAAGGTTGGAGCTAAACTCTCCAGGTCACCGGCCCCCAGGATCGAGTTTAGACACTCCTGCTTTCGACCAACTATATGCTTGAACAGTGCACTGGCTTATTTATATCCAAAAAAAGAAAGATATCCAACTAACTAAACTAACAAAGAGAGAAGTCAATGATGTATTTGAATTATTTAGCCTGACATTTTTGCTGTTCAAAAATATTATAAATGGTAAATGTTATAAAAAACACTATAATGTGTTAAATTGATGTTACCTGCTTAGTGTTTAAGGCCATTTCAGTCATCATACAGTAAACATCTGTCATCATCTCATCAGTGACATGCATCTAAACCTGTGAGCATCTATGCATGTAAAGATTTTGGACATCTTCTTGGACACTTTTAATGCTTCCAAACAGTTTGCTGCAATTATAAAGCGCACATGTCTTGAGTGAGGCTGTTCATTATGATGCAATTTACTTTGTGCGATTTGATTGGACAGGAATCACAGGACTGATTTTTCTAATCTCCCTAGAATAAAAAAAGTAGTGACTGTCTGCAGTATGAAGGAAACTAGTGGAATAAAAGTACCAATACAGCACTAAAAATGTTCTCACACATTTTTAAAACTGTTTAGTAAATTACAATTCCTCTGGAAAAACTACTTAATTACAGTAGTTCGAGTACTTGTAATTTGTTACTGTACATCCCTGTTCCTAATGATGTAAAAGTCTGGCTTTAAATTAGACTTCGGTTTATCAAAACCTTTTTTTTTTTGTTTGTTTGTTTTTTTTTTTTTTTTTTGAGCGAGATGCTAATGGTCTAATCCAATTCAATGATTTATGCTAAGCTAAGCTAAAAGTGCTCTCGCCAGATCCTGAGATCAGCTGAATGGATTTGAAAATGGTAAAACTCAACTGTTCAACTCAAGTGTTCCTTCAAACATCTGCATGCCTGTCCTGAAAGCCTGTATTAGAAACATGCCTGTTTTAAAGGCCATGGTTGGAAGACGGCGTGTGTCCATGTAAACGGCCCTGTTGTCACCATGGGAGTGCGAGACTGCTTCATGCACTGACTGTGACAGCCAAAGTGCCTGTCTGTGGGCCTGCATGCCTGCACAGTGCACACACCCCTTGCCAGGCTCCATGACTGCTCTAAGCTGGCACAGCAAGAATTAAATAGCCAGAGCTTCTAGAGATTATGCCTGGCTTAACAGAAGCTTAATCACTTCGTATGTGCAGTATAGGAGGAATAGGACAGACAGGAGAGGAGGAAGAAGAGAAGCAGCGGTGGAAAAAGTGCATTAGGTGTTCTTATGGACAGAGGGATAAGAATTGATGTTTTGACAGGTCAGGCGTTTGCATAGGGTTAGGGTTAGGTGGACATCAGCTGTCAACTTTTGGGTGCTTGCTGTTCACAACTGCTCTTGATAACCACCTGTTTGCTAGCTAAAGACATCTTTGACCCTGATGCTTTAAATCTGGTACATATTGGACTTATTGGTTGTATAATGTGTATAATAGGGCTGGGCGATATTGTTAAAAACAAATAACGTTATCATGTTTCATATCATACGAGATTGATAATTATTGAGTATTATTTACCAACACATTTAGGAATTTTTTGATTTTTTATTTATTTAACCACTTTAATTTACCAACATTACTGAAACAAAATATCTGATCTGTTTCTAATAAAATAAAAGTAAGTGTTAAAGAGACTCTTAAACTTGATAAATACAATGTTACAAAGTGTGTGCAACTACGGTAGATCAACATCTGTAAGGTGTGGATAATAATGATACAATAAACCTCAAACTCTGTCAACAAAACAGATTACAATAATCAAATCTGAGCTTTCAAGCAAAGGAACTAGCCATCATTGTTGAAATACATACTGAACATTAAAAATTGTGAAGTTTAATGACTATATTACCCACTATGCTAAAAACTCTTTTAGATGAGGAGCTAGTGGCTGCACAAAAAAAGAAACCAAAAAGCCACTCTGGCGACATCCTTACATCATATTTTATTTACAATCTCCTCACTTGTAGTATACGGCACTCATTTTCCCATGTATTGTTATTCTGACCTGAAGTGACGAGCACTAGTGCGTGGTTTCATTGACCATTACATTGGGCTTTGCTTTTGTGCTTCCCTGGCGTCTCTCATAACTAAGCAACCATCAAGCGTGTTCTCAGAGGATGGCAAGTTTATGCAGAAAAGTAAAAAGCACTGCACTGTTTGGGTCCGCTGTGTTTGTCTGAGGTAATTAATCTGCTGTTATTACTGAAATATGTATTCCATACAAAGTGTGAAGCAGATTGGTTAGTTCTACTTGCATGAATCGCATTGCAGTCGGGGCATTTGGAAATGTTGAGATGTTTTCAACTGGGTGTGCCTCGAAAATGCACACGAGTCACATGTGCACCGCTTGCACAACATGTGCACGTCGCTCTCACATACGCATCATGCAAGTTGCATGCCTCTTACAGACTTACACTTTAAGCTTATTGCCATTGCTTCCAAGGCGCACCCTTAGCGGTCACATTTTAATAAAACTATAGCAATTCATAGCGAATCTTTTTTTTCTAAATATCGATACCGATTGTATCGCCCAGCCCTAATGTTTAACAATATATACACTCTTTAGTGTACTCTATATATAAACTAACGTAAATGTTCTTTATTTGCATTAAAGGTAAAATAAAGGTTTAGAATCGGTAGTATGTTAGGATATCTATACACTAGTCTGCTTCAAAACAGTGACAAAATTTAGATTTAGAAGATAGAAACATTCAAAGTGTGCAGTTTGTTTCTTCCGCCTACATGGATCAATGATTTTTTGACATCACCTCATACTTCAGTTTCTCGTCAAATCTTCTGACCAATCAAATGCTGTTTAGTATCTGGCATGTCCTTTTCATTTGGTTTTTATTTGACAGGATTGAGCTCAACCACTCTCACTGGCAGAGTTCTGATTAAGCACAAAATGCTATTAGCTGTTTTTTTTTTTTTTTTTTGTTATGGGGAGGACCTGCTATATGTCCCACCCTCTCTTCTTGTTTTAGTTGAGATTATATTAAATAAAAAAAGGGAGCTTTATTTGTTTCATGAAGAACTTGAGCATTCACAGAAGCTATACATTGTAAAAAAGACAATTTATAACAGACTATAAATTCATAACAGGTTATTAAAATGTGCTTCACACTAATAAAGTGATATTATAGGATTTATTAAGTCCAATAGTGTAGGAATTGTCATCATTTACTCATCCTTTACTTGTTTCAGACCTTCTAGTTTCTTACTTCTGTTAAACGCACATTAAAAGATATTTTGAAATGTTTGAAACCTGTAACCATTGACTTCTGAAGTATTTGTTTTTTCTATTGAACTCATTGGTTACTTGTTTCCAGCTTTCTTCAAAATATCTTCTTTTGTGTTCAACAGAGGAAGGTAAGTCATGAAAGTTTTGCAACCAAGTAAATTGTGAGTAAATGTAAATTTGGGGGCCAACCATCCCTTAAAGAAAGCTTTAATGTATTTATAAACAAATATTTATAATTTCTGCATTTTAATCTCTATTAATTTCAAATGTTTTATTTCTGTAGTAGTTTTGAACATTTGAACATTTCAGATTAATTTTAATACTCTGCTTTATTTTGTTTTGTCTTTTTTTTTAACATTCTCATATGTAAAGTAGGGCTGCACATTATATTGTTTCAGCATTGATATTGCAATGTGTGCATCACATCCGCAATAAACATCTTCAATCTGCTTGTTAGGTCATGACGTATCTGGGATGTATGAAATACTGTTTCCGGGTCCAATTAAGCAACTACTCATTTAAATCGAGAAAATACTTATTCATAATTACTTTTTAGTCCCATCACACATTAAAGTGAATTTTATATAAAATCAATGTGTACACAACAGTCTCTGGGCTTGCTGCATCACAAATACCAAAATATTAACAACTTATAAAAAATGAATGACTTTCTGGCCATCAAATATTAGGCATGGTTATATATTGCGACCGTGATTTTCAAAAGTATTACATTGATTTGTAAGTGCTTTATATTACTGTTTAACGAGTCACACTATATAGTATGATATGGAACTTGGACCTGGAAGCCGCTTCGCATGACGTCACATTTAACAAGTAGATGTTGAGTTGGAATTATAGTTGATTTTAATCAATGCAGAGTTGAATAATGGAGTAAAAGTTTTTAAAGCATGCGTTTTTAAAGAGATAGTTCACCCAAAAATTAAACTTTAATCACTGTTTTCAAACATTTATGAGTTTCTTTTTTATGTTGAACACAAAAAAATAAAATATTTAATAACTCATAAACATTTAAAACGTGAGTAAATAGTACATTTTTATTTTTTGGGTAAACTAACAATTTAAGGCCTGTGATTGTGTGAACATTTCAACATTTCAGAGTTTAAAACATTAGCCACAAGACATTTTTGTGTTTTAATAAAGATAACATTATATACAATGAAGACTATGCAGTTTGGATTGTTCAATATCTGTACCTGAAGAATGTTAGACTCTCCAGAAAATATCATTCACTTTATCTTTGCTATATTGTATTTATCTATGCTTGTAAGTTATTTTTTATATATAATTCAAGATCCAATCCCCTACAAAATGATCTCAATCAGTCTAAAATGAGGAATTATTTCTGAATAAAACTGTATTCACAGCGCATCATACAGTATATAGCTGAAATGCAAAACATCGCAATGTCAGGTTTTTCCAATTTCATGCAGCCCTAATGTAAAGCGCAGTGATCAATGTTATGGTGCCTTATTTTTTGATTATGTTAAGATGTTCAGGGCTGTTTAAAAAAAAGAAATGTTTAAAATCTGCTTAAGCAAAAATGTGTTAACAAATTTGCCTGTCATAAATTGCTCCTATTCAGTTTTTATTTATTAAAATTTCTATAAAGGTTTATGTAAAATATTTTATCCTAAATGTTTGTACAGGAGGTAAAGAAATTAAAATCACAAGACTGTATTATGGTTATATTTCTGAATGTGGATTTTTTTTCTATTAATTTGAAATAATACGTGTAGCATGCATAGACAGTCTTTATTTTACCACTGGACAAAAAGTCACAATTGTTCTTTAACTAAAGTGTGACTGAAAAAGTATCTTGGAAGAGTAAAAAACCCACTCTAGACTTTAAAATAAAAGGAATAATATGTGAAGGGGTTTAGTGAGTATAAGCTTTTTGATCAATTGTTAAGTAGGGTGACATATCTGTTTTGTGCATCTGATAAAAGGATGGATGTGACATATCATTCACTTGTTTGGTAACGGTTTGTTTTGTTTTGTAAATTTTATTGAATGCATTTGCCGAACCTCTCAAAGAATTGTCTGATGACACGTGAACAGCAGTGAAAGACAAAGCAGTTGAACTTTCATGGATTTTTTTTCTTTGTGGAAATGTTCAAGTTGGGCATCATTTCCTCTCAAACAGATAGTCTATAGCACTCATGCCTTGTAATGGGGAGATTTATTTGACATGTGTTTCACATTGATTTGTTTCAATGGGTTTGTCCTTTGGCAAATCCATTGGCCTTCGTTTATTCCAGTCCTCCCTTAGTTTATCAACTCCTGAATCTGTGTGAAACACTAAGCCGTTGTTTGTTTTTTTAATTAAGTTTTTGTAAACCTTAGCAAAATGACAGCCAAGCTAAATTGCATGATTATATTACTGCAATGACATTTTAATCAAATTTTTTAATATTAAAAGTTTTGTGCACATCGTAGTTCAGAAAACTGTGGGCTCATTTGTCCTCAGATGATCTAGGTTAGCAATCTTGCATACTTCACTTTAAACGTTGTAACATACTTCACATTTGATTGCCATTTTTCTTTTTCTTTTTTTTTTCTTTTTTAGAATATTTGTAAACTTTGTATTAGAAAAAGTTATGTCATTGGACCAAACACAAAATAGACATTAGAAAATTTTGCATTAGAAAAAGATTGCATTAGAAACACCTTGCACAACAGGTCTTTAGTTTTCTCTCATTTACACAAATACAGCAAAACATAAGATAATATGATATATACACAATTACATATAAATGTTTATACGTAAAAAAAAAAATTGAGAAACTTTTAAGGATTTAAGATGCTGATGACAAGTAAACCTTAACAGGCTTGTGAAAAGGGTTCATAGTACGAACAAAAAGTTTTGTAACTAATCCTGGACGAGCCCCCGTATGTTACAAACTGTCCGGCTCTAGACAGCCTGTAGCATAAACAAAAGCCCACAGTCAATTAAAAAAAATGATAATTCATTATACTGTAGAAATTTAAACAATTAAAAATTCCATCAGAAATAGTCACTAGTTCACCAAACAATTGTATTGAAACCATGAATTGATTAAAATGATCACAGATCAGCCCCAAAATACTGATTGATTTTTTTAATGCTCCTTCAAAGCATGTTTTAACCCATTTATCAGATTTTAATCATTCATTCATTCATATTTTTTCAGCTTAGTCTCTTTATTAATCAGGAACTGCTACAGCAGAATGAACCGCCAACTTATCCAGCAAATGTTTTGCACAGCAAATGCCCTTCCAGCTTACCCAATTCACCTATAGCATGTCTGGACTGTGGGGGAAACTGGAGCACCCGAAGGAAACCCACGCAAACATGAGAAGAACATGCAAACTCACACAGAAATGCCAACTGACCCAGCTGAGGCTCCAACTAGCAACCTTCTTACTGTAAGGCAACAGTGCTACCCACTGCGCCACCGTGACACCCAAATTTAAATTATTTTTAATATAATACAAATTATATTATTATATGTCATCATGCCTTACTCTTTTGCATATTTTAATAAAGGTCAGGTTTTGCTTCTGTTTTGACAAAACTTAACCGAGCCATTTTGTTTTTAATGTGCTTCCAATGTATATAAAATAATGGGTTTTTTTTTATTTTGATGCAGACACCAAAATGAGATGCTTCATATTTAACCCATGTTATAAAAACGTCATTTATTAATGTTAAATATATGATCCCATTCATCTGTCAGTCAATCTTGGGGGAGTTGAAGCAAAAACTTTTCCTTTGTTGTTTATTTTACAAAAAAAAAGTAGCGTAAAGAAATACCTAACCTGTCCTTGATTCAGTGGTTTAACAGATGCTGGTCTCAAAAGGCTTCCTCTTGCTCTGCCTCTTCATGCAGTGATCTAGTTTAGCCACTAGAGGCAGCAAAGGAGGGACCACTGCTACCTTCTCAATTATCACAGCCCTATGCATGCTTTTTTCCCTGGTAATCCCTGGTATAGCACTGAGATCACTTTATTTTTATAGATAACGCACTATAGATTTTTTTTTTTTTGGGTGTAGTGTGTTTAACATGATTTTTTTTGCTGTATTTAATTGTTATATTTCTATATGATATGTTTATTTATGGGATATATATAAATATCTCTTTCAGCTTATTGTTGTCACCCTGAGCCTTCCAGCAGCACCCATACAAATGACCCATGAGCAACCCGATCTGGTTTATAAACTTTCACTGACCTCTTAAGAAATAATGTAAGCCCTAATCCCTCTATTGTTGCCCATACCATATATATATAAAGCCTAATGCATACAGTAAAGCAGCTAGAGAAAACAAAAACAACCGGAATACATAATTGCAGATGAATTTGAGCAGAAGGGGTGACAGTGGAGTGGCCTGGGCAACAGCGCCTCATTGACTGTCAGTGTAGCTGTGAGATGTGTGGTTTTCAGGTGAAAGGTCGCGCTGCGGAAGGCAGGGCAGGGTGGGGGGGGAGCTCATCAGGGATTAACAGAGGGGAATCTCCTGCATCTCGCTCCACGAATGGGTCAGGCCTAAGTGCACTGACACGTGTGGACAGACACTGTCAAGCTTTGTCTCTTCCTGATCGTCATGTACATGGGTGTATTATTACCAGTACATATATAATTTAGCAGGAGGTGACTTGTAAGAATCTTTTTATTGTTTTATTTGTAAGACTATGATGCCTTTAAAATAAACCTTTCTTTAAATATTGTATTTCTAAAGCCATAAAGTTTTTTTTTTTTTTTTTTTTTTTTTTTTTTACACATTTTAACTAGGGGTGTCAAAATTAATTGTTTCTTCGGTGCACCGTGATGCAGACGCGGACAATTCAATATCGGTTCGACGGTTCAGTAATAATCATAACCGGTTATTATGTACTGACGTCATTTATCTCCTATCGCGAGGGAGGTGAGCGCCGGTATTTACAACACTCAGGAGCCAACCTAGAGCCGGCCCGTGGCATAGGCAGTATAGACAAACACTAAGGGCGCTGTACATCCAGGGGGGTGCCAGAAATGAGCGCGGTTAAGTTGGTTTTGTTTTCGATATTCCTGACACATTCAGTTATAGCGGCAATAACTCAAGAACCTCTTACCCTAAAAAGATCTGAAGTGTGTTTCCTACAAAAAGACAAAGCTGGCTAAGTTTCACAGCTGTCTTTTTCTTTTTGTTTCTGTAGCGTTTTATATATATATGTGTGTGTATATATATATATATATATATATATATATATATATATATATATATATATATATATATATATATATATATATATATATATATATATAAATATTTATATATATATATATATATAAATATTTATATATATATATATATATATATATATATATATATATATATATATATATATATATATATATTTGAGTCCTGATCAGGAGGTAACGTTTGATTCCAATCGAGTCAGAAACTGTGATCGTGCCCGATTTCCGAACACGTGATCAGTTCTGGACATCCCTATTTAATTATATACAAACATACATACAGTACATACATACAGTTGGTTGGGTTTGGATCAGTTCCCCTGTACTTTTGTGGCATAAAGAAATGAACTTATTTGTAGGGAGTGCAGAGAAATTACACACCATATGCAACACTTTTTAATTAAAGAACTTTGATTGAACTGAACCATTTGAATAATCAGATATAAAATGATATGCTGGATGTAGATAATTTAAAATATCAGACATATTTTACTGCTGAACTGCGCTAGACTTTAATTAGAATAGCAGCAGCATATTTATTTTCTTAACAGGAATGAAAATGTGTCTGAAAGAAATAGAGGCACTAAAATTCAGTATGGTGTTTAACCTGACTTTGGGATACTGACCAATCAGAAATGGGGCTGGGCGATATGGAAAAAATGCAATTACGATATTTATTTTCTATATTGAATAATAACTTAGCTATGTATTTTGATAAAAGTTGTTAATGCTTTTAGATTTAAAAGAGTGCCCAACAATGACTGAAGAGAGTCCATTAAATGGCATAACATATTTTTGACCGCTAAATTTTCGGTGGCTAAAAAAAAATTTGGGACATAATATCAACACACTTATAGATTCCTATTGTTGCACATGTCTGCTGTGTGATTGGCTCTTAGATCAATAGAGTAAAAAAAGTTCTTATTATTGTTATTGACATAAATTTTTTATCATGATTCAATATAATATTGTTTATTGACCCAAAAATATTCCAAAGATCTGTGAAATAAATATAACATCCAAAGAAATGAGTCTGCTACATTTTTTTTTCTGTAATATCTGTAAAGTAAAGAGTAATTGAGATTAGGTCTAAAATAGTTTTTTGTACACTGAAGTGAAGTTTTTTTCCCTCTCCGCTGTCGCCACTGGCTTGCATGGTTCAGGATCTGAAAATATACTCATCGATGAATTTGCTCTTCAATGTTTGGACTCTCAATAATGACTTCAAACCACACTGAACTGAGCTAAACTGAACTGAACTTAAACACTAAAAACTGAACTACCCTGATCCAGTTACTATGACCATTTATGTAAAGCTGCTTTGACACAATCTACATTGTAAAAGCGCTATACAAATAAAGCTGAATTGAATTGAATTAGATAAAACCCAAAAAGTTAAGGTAACTCAAACCATTTGAGGAAACCAATTGCAACAAACCATTTGAGTTCAAAAACTAATAAGACTGAGTACTGTGAACTTAATTCATTTGAGCACAGTAAAATCCAATAAATAAAGAGAACTCAAACCAACTGAGTACTGTAAAACCCAATAAGTTAATGCTACAAACCATTTGAGTAAAAAAAAAAACTAATCTATAGTGCTGTGAACTTACTCCATTTAAGTTGAAGTAATTAGGTATTTAACTAACTCATTACCTTCAACACAGAGTTCAAAGCTATTTTCAAATGAGTAGACTTAGCTTTCAGTAAATTTTAAGTTAACTACACTCATTTCAATTAATAAACTTGCCTGTTGGATTTTACAGTGTAGTTATGGAAGTAATTTAATTCCTAAAGTTGTTGTGACACCTTAATAGAGTGATTTTGAAAGGCTGGTACCATGGCTTAAATGTTGAACATTTTTAGCGTTCATATCCATAACTGTTCAAGCATGGCACCTCATGCAGCCTATTTATGGATGAAACTTCAAACTTCTGTAATGGTAAACTTGACCCTACCTCATCTTGGGTTTCTTGGCAGAACTTCCATGGGACTAGCAACATTGGGCCATTTTTGTCACAGGTAACTTTAGTGTAATGAGGACAACTGTTCTGTTTGGAAACAAGATTTTTTTTTCAGCTTCATATTCTGTGCATGTGATTTCATAGCATGCTAGTGGCATGACTAATCCACTTGTAGGATATATAAGTATTACATCATGTACAACTTTGAAGTTTAGGTTGTGTGAAAAGTTACATCTTGATTTTGATTTAGTTCTTCAATTAATCTAAACGTTGTGAGTGAGCTAGCATCATCTGGGAATGTGATTGTCAAACTTGAAGTAAAAAAAAAAAAAAGTTAAACCTAATTTTTTCTAAACCCCACATTAATAATTTGGCTTTGTGTTTCTTGTTTAAAGTTTACCCAGGATTAACTTCCTTATTTGCATATTTGTGGTGTCACAGATTGTATAAGTACAGAATCAACAGGTTTGCATGTTTTATATTGCTGACTGCTATTGGGTGTTTTTCTCAATAGAAATTTTTCCATCATTAATGATTGTTCTGGAATCCTGAAATTGCCTTTTTCAACACTGAGTGTTTGAAGACTGTTGATAGCACATTGATGTGAGTCACGTGACTGTCAGATGGTAAGCATAGCCATAACATTCAAACACAATGTATTCATACTGTGCATATTTGGTGAAACTGGTGCTGCCTCTTATTTGGAGCAGATTAATTGATTGATTAACCTTGTTTTTAAATGGATAGTTCACCCAAAGATTGAAAAAAAATAATTTACTCACCTTGAAGTGGTTGCAAACCTTTATGAATTTCTTTATCCTGTTGAACACTAATAAAAATATATAAATATATTATGAACAGTTGAAAACCTGTTTAGTGTTCAACGGGAGAAAAAAGTCATTTTTTAGTTTTGGGTGAACTATCCCTTTAAATAATTTTTTTTAATTGTGATTCAATAACCCAGGGTTAAGTGTAGTGTGAAGAGTCTGTTTGTTATACACAATAATTAGATAACCTAAAAGTGGTTTAGACAAAGCAAAATATGAAGCTGTAAAAATGAATAACTTTTCATTTTTCCATTGTGTATTCTCAAATGCTGAAATTGCTTTTTTTCAACACAGTATGAAGCATAGCCATAACATTCAAACATAATGTCTTTTATACTGTTCATGTATGGTAAAACTGGTGCTTCCTCTTGTTTGGAGCAGATTAATTAACCTCATTTTTAAATAGATAGTTCACCCTAAGATAAAAGACCTTTTTACCCTCAAGTGGTTCCAAATCTTTGTGAATTTATTTATTCTGTTGAACACTAAAATATATATTATGAACAGTTGAAAACCTGTTAACCATTGACTTCCATAATAGAAAAAAAACATATAGTCTATAGTTACATGTTGGTTCCAGCTTTTTTTCCCCAAAATAACTTCAGCAGTGTTCAACAGGAGAAAAAAGTCATTTTTTCGTTTTGGGTGAACTATCCCTTTAAATTCAAATTGTGATTCTTTAACCTGGGGTTTTATAACATCAATAACCCAAGGTTAAGCGTAGTGTGAATCTTTTTGTTATGCTCAATAATTATATAACCTACAAATGCTTTGGTCATGCAGGAAAGCAAAATATGAAGCTGTGAAAATGAATAACTTGTTACCAAACAGGTCAAAATTGTATATACTGTTATCACAGGGGTTTGTAGATCTTAAGTGAAATGTTATTTATTGGTCTGTTGGTCCTTTGAGTGTCAGAGAGGACACTTTACATGAAATATTGCTAAGATCCTAACAAGATGTTCTGTTCCCAACCCGCTTTAAGTGTTCATTCCATAATTGGCATGTTTTGTTATACTGCTGTTTGGATATACGAAATAGACGTGGTCCAAAGAAAGCACGCACTTTAGCTGGCTATTTTAAATATTTAGGGACCAAGCGGTCAGCTTTACTTAGTTGTAAATATCTCCCTGTTGGTGGACGAGCCAGTTGCCAATGGCAAGAGTGCTTGCTGGGAGCGCTGTGATGTATATCTGGCCAATTCTGCCTGTCAGTAAGGAGGTTGAAAATAAAGCCCTGAAGAGTAGCTATATGATTTGTTTTGGTCAGCAGCATACCTTCCTCGTCGTCTGCTGCTAGCGGAAAGCCCATTTTTGTTGCCTTATTTAACTTGCATGTGTCCAAACAGACAAATGTAACTCTGTAATGCACACTTTAGAAATGGAGAGAGAAAAAACACACACATCTCTGGCGTGAGCAGAGCTGAAACACAACCCCGGCAACCTCCCCGCAGTGTAATTGTAATTCGCTGCTGTGTTACCCCGCCGTTCCTTTTGCGCTCGCTAGCTTCTTTACTGAAGTTCGACTACCGTATCTTCCCACTGCATCATGTTTACCTAGCAACACGCATCACCCGCTGCCGGCCCTCCCATTGGTCATTTCAAAACGCACCCGGGACCAATGGCAGGGCTGTTACCATGGTACAATGTGTAGTTGCCGGGTGGAATTTTGCTGCAAGGCACGTGAGTCCCGGAATCTTCGCCTTGCGTTTTTAATCTCGGGTGTCTGGGAGCTTTGCAAAGGTGATTTATTGGAACCGAGTCACATTTCCTCTCAAGAACCAACTCACTTATACACGTAGACGTTTATCTGTACGTTTATGCTTTACAAACCAAAATAATAATGTGGCACATAAGCGGCTGCCGCAGCTGTCACAGGGGCGCGCGCGCGGCCGTGGCGCTGGAGAGGAAGGAGATGAAGTTAAAATTCATGCAATTTAAATGTATATTTTGACATATTATATATATGTTTATATATTATAAACATTAATAATACATATAAATTAGTAATATATAATATGTTTTATTTATTTTGTTAGTGTGATAAGCCCTTTCGTCTAGTAATTTAGTTTTGTAAGTATCTGTAACAACGCACAACATTTCATGTTGAGCCGAACTATTTATCACTTTATAATATTTTATTTTTAACATTTAAAAGAATAAACGCTTGTATATCACTCATTAAAACAGTCATATCGATAATAGTCTATTAGCAAGAGAAATATACGTGCATAGATGCACATAAACGAGCTTCTGTGGAGTCATGGAGGATGAATGACGGCATGGTTAACCTCGTTTTGCACCACCGTCGACCCCCCTCCCTTGGACTCTTTTAGGGGAGAACAGAGAGGCTTTACCAACCCGCACGCAATGGGGTTTTAAAACATGCTTTCATAACCATAATATAAAATTGCAAGCAGGAAAATATGTAGGGTTACATTTTAATCAAACGATATATTTGTTCTTTGTTTACTTCCTTATTTAGTTGGCTATAGATGCGGGTAAATTAAAACTGTATATACAGTAAGTTACACAGTGTGTTAGGCCATATCTCATTTTGCTCACAAGTTTTCATGCTCAATAACTATCCATTAAATATAATTTTTCTCATTGTGGTATAAAGATTTAACGACTATTTTCAAGTTTTTTTAACTTGTCATTATCATTTTGAGGGATGTAAACAAAAACGATGGTCCTAATGTATTTCCTGTTTTACATTTATCATTTCAACAACTTCCGGGAATCCAAAAACAGCCACATATTAATCAATAATGTTCTGAAAGCTCTTTTAACATTAAGTTATGGTTGAATTGCCTCTTGTTACGTTTATGAAATAGTTAGATAACAAGCAAATGTCCAAGGGCCACTAACATGACCACATTGAAATGGTCCATAACAATAATAAGTTTTGTTATATTAAAATGAAGACGAGTATATTCAGTTATGCTTCAGTTAAATATAATATCTAAATGTTTGATAGGCCTATTTCTTATTTGTTAAATCTCAACTTTGATTTTAATAGCTGTTTAAGTGCAAATATATGATAACAAAGTTAAAAATTAATGATTACTTAAAGTCTGTCCTAATGCAACAGTCCTTCAGTTTCGTGTTAGATGACAATTCCTCTCTATCTCTCTCTTTCTCTCTATCCTTTTCTATTTCTACCTCTCTCTCTCAACTTTTCGCTGTTGTCTCCCCCCTCCATATCAATCTACCTGAAGTCTTGTCTTATTTCCGCGGGCACGTCATCCTGTTTCCGCGGCGTATTTTAGAGACAACAAGGAGCTGGGGGAAAGGGCAGTCTCTCGTCTCCTCTCCGCCCACATATCAGGCTGACCAATAGAAACAGCCACACGGACTGGATCTGACCAATCGCGCGTAAGCTGCCGTGGCGTCGGATAGCAACAGAACCTACGAACGCGCACACAGGGGGTGGAGAATGTGGCGCCCATGAACGCGCGCTAGCAGAAAGGGAGGAGGGAGATTTGAGGAGCAGCAGCTCTATGGGAAAGGAACATCGGCGTGTGTGCGCGCGCGCTTTAGCACAGAAAAGTTTTGATGAAACTTAAAGGGCACAGAAAAATCTCTTTTTATCATACACACACAAAGCTTTTGTTACAAATAGGCAATAAAATGTATTTATTTCAGTGAAGTTAGACTTGTTTTAGTTAAAATGTTATTTAAACTTCTTTTACAGGGTGTCTGCAGGGTCTTAAAAAGTATCAAAAGTTGATCAATTAATGTAGAGAAATGTAAGACCCTAAAAAGTAATGCTATTTTGCAAGGCATTAAATTTTATATGATTTGTGTCTGTGCAATGCATGGTTGTCTGCTAAAGTTTGCCTGAATTAAATCTGTGCATATCAGGATGCTGTGTAGTTTACGAAATCAATAAAATCCTGCTAGATTTGACATCATGTTGCTTTGTTTACTCCAATAACCAGAAGCCAACCTGCTAAATTAGTTAGATTTAATAGATTTGTATTCAGTATGTGAATGTTTTTTGGATTAGTTTCTTACATTAATATTTTGCAAATATACTGTAAGTTAAAATCACACCAGTGTTTCCGGTTGAAACCTAAAGTGGTTATAATAGTGTTATAAAAGTGTTAGAATTTCCCTCTCTGATTTCTGTATATCTGTTCTAGTTGCATTTATATATTATCTAGCTAGGATTGTTTAACAATTAACACAAACGTTTGATAATTACAAAATATGACATAATTTTTTCTTGACTAGTGGATATTTTGTTCATATTTCAAGTAATTATAATTTAAAGTAGAACTGCATGATATTGGAAAATATAGCATTGCAATATTTATTTTATTTTGCAATATATATTTCGATATTAATAAAATTTCAACAGCTTATTTTCAAATATTCAAGTAATCTATGTTAGATTGATTGGGATGATTCTGCAGTGGGAATGCATCTCCATAAAATCTAATAAACCAACTATAAACATTTGGGGTCCCCCAAAACTTTTTCGTTGTTGTCTGTGCTATTTGCAGTGGATTTCTGTACAAGTAATTTTATGTACTTGTTTAGTCAGAGATTGATAAATAATGTTTACTATTTGCATCTCTATAAAATCTAATAAACAATTTATAAAGCTTTTGGGGTCCCCCGACACTTTTTCGCTGTTGTCTGTGCTATTTGCAGTGCATTTCTTTATTTGCATGTGTTAACAATATTTTCATGCATAACAATCTAATCAAGGAAAAGATACAATTGAAAGTTTTTATCGATTCCAGAGTCTAACAGTTTTCAAGTACAGTAACTAAATGATAAAAATAAAACAAAAATCAATAAAATTAATTGTTAAAGTTACAATTGGAACTATTTATTATGCCTGAATGCTTTTCAGGTCATTATGCAATCACAGGCATCAAAAACACATGCAAATGATGAATTATTATCCAAACTGGACATTGCTTGTGCTAACGATGTGACTATTGTGAATGGTCACATTGCGTCATCGCTCATCGATTCTGAAACATATTATTGTGCAGCTCTAAGTTAGAGTATAAAATGACGTATAGTCAACAAAAAGATGACATATTTTCAGATGTTTATATATTGTTTAGACAACACAATACTCTTTAACTTCTGAAGAGGTGCTCAAGCAATAATTTCATCATTGGAAGTCATAACAAATGAAAAGCATCTTCCTTTTAGTAGTTTTTCTTTTTAATAGTTTTTTTCTGAAAAAAAGCATGCTAAAAAATTACAATATTTTATTTAAAATTTGGAAGAAATGTTACCAGACATTTACAGAATTAAACAATAACACTTAATATTAATGGAATTACTATTATTATAATTAGAAAATAAGTTTAGCTTTAGAATAAGGCAATACTTATTACGAGATGCCAAGAACGACAGCCAGATGTCATGCATTACAAAAGTTTGGTCTCCATTAAAGCTGCATTTACCTTAATGTACTTTTGTTTGCTTAAATAACTTTGTAATTTTGATAAGTGCTTCTAATGACTCCATCAGTCTATATATATGTTTATATATATGTGCGCTGTGTGAATATCTATATCTGCAGAGTTACTATAAATGGAGAGAAGTGGCTTGGTGGCGCTACTAAAGTTAAAAAGGGGGTCTTTCTTTAATGCTTGTGAATGTGTGTTTGTGGCGAAGCCTTGTTTGATCTGATGAAATCTGGGTAAATAAGCACATAGTCATGCGTCACTCCTTTTGAAACGTGTTTCGTGGTTCTCATGGCAGCCCTCCGCTTTTGGTGTTTAAACATTGAAGCGTGGGTAGCTGCGTCAACCGAGCTCCTCCACAGAGTGGCTCTTTTAGATCCCCCTGCACTTGCATGCGGATGGAACAATCCTCATTGCAGGGTGTGGATCCAGTGCCGGCCAGAGAGGCTCGACAACAAGAAGTAAAAACGGGCACGCAGAGAGTATGACTTGAGACTGGCTTAAAAAAGAACGACTTTTTTTGTTTGGAGGAAAACAAAACATCGAGGAGACGCTTTAAAAACGGAAAGGAGCTTTACGATTGGGGGTTGAGATCTGAAAGCGGGAGTTAACGAATCTGTGAAAAGTGCACGCGGAACTGCACAGGATCGCGATCGCGGTGACAGCTCAGGATGGAAGTAACGTCAAATGCTTCAGCTTTGGCAGTTGATGTTTTTCACGAAAACGCTTTGAGTTGTGCTTTTATGGAAAGTTAAAACCAATTTGTCAGTCGCGAACTGAAAGCTCTCTGTTGTTCTTTGAGGCGACTTGACAGCGCACGGTTGGACGACACCGTCTATAATCCGAACTTTTCAGTGAGTTTTCACTGCTTGACTGGGACGATTGGATCGTTTGGACTTATTTCTGGATATCTGTTTCCCGTTTTGTTTTTCAATGCCAAGCACATTCGCACAACGGAAACATCTTTTGACAGAACTGAAGAGCTTGTGCGCTTGCAGGCGCAGTCTGCTCGGTTGACGTTTGCGCTACAGTTGAGACTAAATTTGATCCACATTGTATTGTGAAACAGTATCATAGTGAAATCGGCGAGTTTTTATTCTCTTGTCCAGTAGTTGTCTATTTTTGTGTGCCTGTAACTTGCACTTCAGCACTTTGACTCGTCGTAGTTGTGTGCATGCACGTGTTTGTTTTGATCCTGCAGCCCACGAGAACATTTATCATAAGCTATAGATTGTTGTCGTCCGTTGTCTTGAGCTTCTGGCTCCCTCCTCCCCTCTTTTTTGGACTTGCCAGCGAATAAGGTCGCCTGTACACCTGCAGACTTCGCCAGTTGCATTCAAGGGGGAAGGGGAACTCTCTTTTTTGTTTTTCCCACAAGGAAGTCACAGATATCTGTCTTACCTGGAGCTGCATTTGTTTTACTAATCAGGATTAAGACTATAACCGAGGAAAGTGGCGACACAACCATTGTTGCCAAGCACACCTGCCATTTTTGACTAATTTAAGCTACTGTAGGATACCTAGACAGAATATAAGAAACGCCTGCTATTTTTAGCGAGAGTGATGGGGTAAATGGTGTTGAAAATTGAGACCCCCACCCCCACCCTAAAGGCTACCAACACTTCCAGGTTTAGCTCTGGTTTCCTTGTCAGCTGCTGAATTATCGGGATTGGAAAATTGTGGGGGGTCCTGTCTCAACAAGGATCTCGATTTTTATTTTACTGTTTTGAACATTTCGTCTAAACGTTATTTTTATTTTATCAAATGGAATCCACTTGGTATTGTGGGACAATGAATCTAGATACAGTACAAGTAAAGCAAACTTTAGTAACCAAATAAGCTCATCCCCTTATAAACAGAGAAATCTATCTATATGTGTGTGTGTTGCAGAGTATATATATATAAAGCTCTATAAAGTATATAAGACGTACATAGTTTGAATATGTATATTTTTATGCCAAAAGTGAGCATTGTTGCCTGAAACCCAATCCATTGCCTTAGAATATTATAGTAATAAAGGGAATAACAAGGACAGAAATGAAACGGTGTTTGAAATAACTTAATGGTGCCTTTTTCGTTCATCGGTTTCTTCTGTCTGTCACTTCAGGATTTCGCAAGTAATTGAAAGATATTTTTGTGCTTAAATTTAAATCCTAATCTTTATAACCTGCCTTTACGGTTCAAACTTGAGTTTAGTTACCATTGGATGTACCCTACTGGATTATTTACTGAAGTTATAAGCATGTGCGAAGGATTCTATACTTGATGTCAGCGACTTTTTCAGTACTTTTTGGGATCCCCAGCAAACTTGATTAGACTCATTCTTTGGATATCACGGGCCAACGCATAAGCTTTTCAGATGGTGATCACTTCGTCTGTGGAGGAGAAGCCCCAGCCTTCTAACAGAATGGTCGCAAATTTGCCGACCGAATCCTGGATTGGCAGCCCAGATCAGAATCGCTTCTTACCACAGTCACACCTGCTACGGAAACCGGCAAGAAGTTAGTACCTTTTTTTGCACCCATAAGAAATCAGCATTCGCTAAATTCTCATGTGTTGCGTGAAAAAGTGGCCTTAATGTTAGAATATGCACAAATGTTGGTACATCATGATTGTTGTTCATTGAACAGTAGTGTTTAATGGCATCCAGGCATAAATTCATATACGTTTATTTCACAGACATTAGTTTCTGTTGAAGGTCCTATTTACCTTTGACCAATGGTAAACATTGGAAATCCTCATGGGTTAAATTCAATGTGTCCTTGACAGCATGAATCCAGGCAACAACTCAAAAAACTGCATGAAATGTTGAGGGAAAAGCAAGCAAATTGTGGTGATGACAGTGGTTTGGAATTTGAGGAAGTACATTAAGTTTTGGTTCTGAACGTCAATACAGTTTGGTCAAAACATGGTCTGGTTCATTCATCAACAACATTGCTTTTAACTGAAAGTGGTTGCAAGATGTACACCATTACAAACGTATTACTATTAAAATCACTAAAAAGCTTTGTTTATATTGAGCTTTTCAAGGTAGAAAAAGAGCCCACCCTGGGGGATTTCCCCTTTAGACCGGACATATATTAGTCAAATCTTTCACACACTCCTTTTCCCATCATTGTCTTAACATAACGTGTTTAAACAATCATGGGAATAGGCACATTCTCAAACGCTTTCAGAGGCTGCTTGATCTTTGCGTCACTTCTGCGCGGTAATTTGTGCTGTGTGCTATGGGAGCTCTACGTGAGGTGTGAGCTCACAGTGATCGCTCTGTTGCTGGGAATCTTAGAGCTGCAGCAGAATGCTGCTCTGTAGACCCGCATGTACTGTATTGTGCACAGTGCACGTCACAAAACAGCTTTTCTTGGTTTGTTAGTCAGATTTTAAGCAAAGACAAGTGAGACTCTGACTTGTGATGACATAAGAAAGGTTGTTGTCATGGCAGATCAGTTTGCTATTATTCCACCAGTGGTATCAGTTTGCTGTCCAGTATTACATGAATTCAGCATTACAAAATAAGAATCTCATATCTTATAGTTCTCTGATTTTGTGTAATGAGTGTTTAATTGTTGTCAGATGAAAGCAGTGATGATAAAACACACAGTGGTTTTTAAAGGAGGAGGAAAGTTGATGATGTGATATTACCAGCTCATTGTCTGCCTATATATATATATATATATATATATATATATATATATATATATATATATATATATATATATATATATATACTAAAGCACAGTGACAGTTGATTTGTTAGACATAACCATGTTTAGCCTAACCGTCATTATTTGCCATCCCTCCTATTCTCTGTCAGTTCAGGATTGGAATTAAAGGACTCAATTATCTGTCAAGCATTAAGCTGCTTAATGCAGTCACGATATAATTGCTTAATTGGCCCATTTCAAGAAAGTTTCCAAACAAGTAATCTACAGCTACTGCAAAGTACTAACCCCACTCCACACAAATCTGGATTTAGCTTCAAACTCATATGTCCATTCTAACTGCGGTCATGAAGATCGTGTCACGGTTCACCTGTAGACTGCTTATTGGATATTGGTTAGTCTTAAGTTGGTGACAAACACTAAGAGTTTGTACTTAAGTTGTACATAGGAGGATTGATAGAGGAAGAGTTGTTGTTTTAATCTCAACATCAGTCCAATTGGGTGATTGTTCATTGGTAATACAATAGTCAGACTATTTGGGAAGAGAATTCATTGAGCGTTTTTGCATTTTCTCCCTTAAATTTTTATTTTTATCCATGTATCTGGCTGACTTTCCTCTTGATGCTATTTCTGTCCCCCCCCCACCCCAGTCTGGGGTGTCAAGCACTGTGTATATCTGCCTTTCAGAAGCCTGAGTAACTCTTTTAAAGATAGAAATAACTGAATGCAACCTTTTGGGTTGAGGGAAAGCTGCAGGAATATGGTTTCTCCATATACGAGACAAAGAAGAATTTGATAGGGCCACCTGAAGACATCATATCAGCAAGCCCTGAATCAAGGTGCATGGAGTTTGGACTGTGAAAGAAAGACAACGTTCATACAAACAACCTGGTTCACTCCTTGCCCTTTGCTCCTTTCCCTCATGCTGCCTTTCATGTTTGTTTGCTCACTGCTTTTTGGTCTAAAGGTGAAATGCTCAGTTATTGCCACGTGAAGTCCATTGAAATCCTGATTTATTGCTGTCACATTTCAATTTTAATTTTCAACGCTTAATGTAATTTGTTAATATAATATACATTTACTTGCATCTATGTTAAGGTTTTAACTTAGCTTGAAGTATTGTCTATACAAATTATTTTGAGCACAGTTGTTTAAAGACGCATGTAAAAAATTAGAGGCTAGATGGATTTATTGTGCATCAAACACTATATATGCAGCGATAACGTACAGATTTTTGGCTTTTGATTCAAATAAGTCAGTTTTCCAGAAATTGTCAAAGTATTTCAATTCAGGTTGCACCACAAATATACTGAACCATATTTTAATAGCTTAACTATAACCATCAATAATTTTCCTCAGTGCTCCAGTTAATCTAGCCTGTTGAACTCAACTCTCCTAGAGCTCGAGCCTGTCTAGAAAAGTGTCTGCCTATAGTTGTCATCTTTGCATGCCGATAAAATCTGTTGTTTCAGATATTCAGAGGAAAAAGTGACAAATGCCCTTCATGCTCATTGGCTCTCCATCTCCCCGCCTCCTGCTGGATTAGTGGTGGGCCTGAATCAGAACAAAAACATGTTATTGTTCACCAGATGCACAGAGTGTACCTGCAAGTCCAGAGCAGCAATCCAATCCATTTGACATCTCGCTGATATAACCCACCACCTACTCATTCAAATTAACGCGACTGATGTCGTTGACACACACTTTTGTGCAGGTATTCCCATTTCTGTCTGTATTTGTGTCTCCAGACTCACTCTCATATCAGCTGTGCTCTTTCCAAGAAAGAAAGTAAACAACGTGAATAGGCCTTCACTCCTCACTCTGTGTCAACATCCACCTCCACTGGAGCAAGTGGCTCTTTACTCAAGGGGCGCTTGATTAGTGCTGGTCACTTTAGATTAGCCAGTCTGGTGTTAACGTCAGCTTGCAGTCGCCTTGAGCTGTGAAGGTGCAGTCTCACCGAGAGATCAGCACGTAAGCTCCTTAGGGTCCCGCAGCTCGTGTTTAAAACTCAAGGATAATAGGGGTGGAGATCCAGCATTGTTCATGACAGCAGTCGGCGTGCATCTGTTTATGATGAGCGGAACTAAAACTTATCTCTGATTGCAATGAAATAGGCTATTTTAGATGGTTATTGGGTATTTTATTAGTGCCTAGGCCAATTTCAGATGATAACTATTTCTGGATGGCTTATGAACCTATTGCAAAATGTTCTGTCAGTGTTGTTTTTTTACACAAGTGTTTAAGATTTACACTTTTAAAATGTAACTGCTTTAGTTAACTTGGCAATACAATAAACAATACTTAAGTTTAAACAATAAGTTTGAACTTCTTTAATTTTGTCTAGTTGTTAAGAAAATATTTAATTTATAAATAAATTAATGAATGAAAACGATATAGGTATTTTGTGAAACAAATAAAAACCACAAAATGCATAATATCAAATTTTAACTAGTGTTGTCACGTTACTGGTATTCGATACTAATCCAAACCACTTCCATTTCCCGCTAACATTTGAGCGCTGTTGAGCAATGGCAAATCAGCGTTTTTTTAAGATGCACTCAACAGCATTAAAATTGGTACCAAATTTCAGTATCGGGACAACACTAATTTAAACTATTCAACAGTTGCTTAATTATTCTTGAATAACAACTTAATACACAGTAAACCAATGTTTGGGGTCACTCTAAATGTAGAGCATCACATCACTAGCCCTCGTTTACTCACAGGATGTTTTTCACTTCAAGCTAATTTTATTCTTGATTATAATTGTTTGATTGTGCATGGAAGATACGATTGAGGCAAATTCTACAGATTCACCGCAAATGGGCTGCACATACCATGTCATTTCCACAGTGTGGTGAAAATTCACTTATCCGCTTGTTAAGTTGTGACGTATGTAATACTGTTTCTGGGTCCAAGCCGTCATTCCTTTGAGTGGAGAAATCATTCGTTTATGATAACGTTTTATTCCTATCACACATTAAAGTTAATTTTATATAAAATTATAGTGTACACAACAATCTCTGGGCTTGCGGCATAGCAAATACAAAAATTTAACAATAAAAAAAAAAATAATCATTTTCTGGCCATCGAATATTAGGCATGGACATATATACTGCGATCGTGATTTTCTAAAGTCTTAAATCGCTTTTATGAGTCTCCCCATTCAGTTGAATAGATCGCTTGGACCCGGAAGCCACTTCGCGTGACGTCACACTTAACAAGCGGATATTTGTGTGCTTACATTGACTTAGCATGTTATTTATTTGCATAAATGCTTACATTTACTTTTCGTATAAACTGAGCATAACACCTACAAAAAGAGAAGAATAGTATTTTAGGATCCTATGTTAATTAATACTATAAAACTTTGCTACTGTGTTAGTGTTAATTTTGTTTTAGCAATTGAAAACTACTTGTTGACTTCCGGTGGCGCTATGACCGAATAAGCAGCACTAAATTGAGCTCTGTCAAAATAAAAACATTAAGTGGCAACTTTATTTCCCTAGCAATTTAATTAAAGAAAAAACAAGATCATCGACAAAATTACCTCAACTTCGAGACAAAAGATGAGTAATAAAAAAGATAATAAGAAGGAAATTAAAGAAAAATGGAGAAGACGAGCCCACTTAGCACCGAGAAGGCTAGCAACGAATTGCAGCTAGATCTAGACCTGCTGGAGAAATTAAAGGAACCCCACAAGGAAAATCTAGAAGGACACAGTCAGACATAGATATGCCTTAACCCATATCAACAATGGTTGGATACCGATGTTCAGACAGCACTGTGCTTGTTTTAGCGTTGGCTGTTGCTGTGGACAGTTGTCGTACATCATTAGCTAATGATTTATTTTGAGGCGGGGGATTTATTTTATTTTATTTTATTTTTAATACCCTGTGTGAGCTCTCAATTTACCAGTGTCACTGTAAGAGGCGTCCACCCAGATGGCTTTTTATTAATAGTGTGCAGTCTGACTCAGCTGTGGGGGTCTGGCTGTTTAAAGTTCTCAGTGGTACTGTTTGGGCTTTGGCCGCCAAGGAAAGGTTGGACGGGGTTATATCGCATAACACGGTGCTGAACTTAGTGGAAAGGTTGAATGTTTTGCAGAAGGCTCGCTGAAGATGGTGTCTTCTTGCAAATGAGGGGCTTCTGAGAATCAAAATCGGAGATGACCAGTGGGAGATTCTGGGAGATGGTGGCACAAGCTCACTTGCTCCCTAAATAAATAATCTTTCCTCAAACTTGTAATTGGTGAGACTAAAGTGCTGGTCCCCTATGAAACTTTGGGAATTGAATGCATGTGTTCTGTCCTCATAAGTGGTCTGTTCTACCTGAACACTGTAAACTAAATCATTACTAGATTGTTTTTAGAAATGCATGCTTTGGTTTGCAGTTCAAAATATCATTTAACTCAATATGCTGAAGTAATAAACTCATCAAATTGCACATTGCATTCTGGAGGTATTTCTTATCAGAAAAACAGCTTCCCAATTCTCAACACTAAATTTCTAATCTGATACTTCCCTACTGTATAATACTATAAACATGAAAAAACAGTAGGCTATAAGTACCTGGATGACCTGTGTCGGGGAAAGTGCACATTTGGTGTATAATTTACTATCCCATGATGCCATGAAAGAGAATTTAAGAATGCAAGTGAAGCCACACAGCTGTTGTTGCTAGGTTACATAACAGTAAGAACTTTAATTCTTGTGAAGTTCAAATTGCAATGTAGTACCTACTACATATTTAACAATTCCCCGTGAGCTGGTTGAAATCGATTCAAATATGTGATAATTTGAACTGGTAAAAATGTTGAACGAATTGCGATACATGTTTTGAACAAAAGGGCCCCGTTTACAGGTGCAAACTCAATTTACCTTTGTTTTCTTTTTAATAATGTAAAATCCCAGCACAGTCACAGTTTTAGTTTGTTTATATTATTGAGTCTACATTTTGCAAAAAATGTGCAGCATTTAAGAAAAAAATGAAAGGGCTCTTGACCTTAAATTTGTTTTCAATATTTTTTTTTAAAAATAGTGTCTGAATCGTGGGATTATTATTGTGAATTGTATCAAATCGTGAGTCAGGTGAATCCCTAGTACCTACTAGTATGCAACAAATAAAACCCATTGCAATTAGTGAGTGTCAAATCTCAGAAAGTAAACTTATTCGTCATTTATTCTGATTTTAATCCAAGTGCTGACAAAAAAAAGAGTAATGGATTAAGAATATTTGTTAACTTTTAGTCGCTTTGGGATAGGGCTGTGCGATTTAATCGAAATCAAATCGTTATTTGAAACGATGCAATTTTATATGTTATAGAAAAATACATAATTATATAAACGTTGGAATAAGTAAAAATGTTTTCATTTCCTTTTTTTGACTAACACTCACTGCATTTTAGCAGTAAGAAGCTACGATACAAAATATTGAGCTGAAGCTTGTCTACAAAATCAAATTGCAAATCGAAAACGCAATATCTGTTAAAAAAATTGCAGTTAGATAATTTTCCCCAAATCATACTGGCCTACTATGGGATGATACAACTGATTCTTCAACATTCTGTTCTGAGATGTACATATCTTTGCCATGTTTATACATTCTCACATCTACCTTTGCTTTTGTTGGGCAGAGTTTAGCTTAGCATCTGAAACTTGTAGTCCTTCACTGTGGGACATGGTGACATCCATGTGACCTGCCATCTGTGGCCATAAACGCACGCATTAGTTGGTGGGCACGATGTGACGCACACATCCCTGCCTAGTTCACCTCTATGTTCTGCATGTCTACAATGTCCTTTTTCCGACACACAATTCTGACACACCAACTTGTTGCTTGCTGCTCATGCCAAGTTTTCCTATAGTTTTATGATGCACCAGGAAGTTTTCGTTAAACTTTTCCAAGTCTGAGGAGGAGAATAAAAGCAAAACGAGTTGTTGATAATGCACAGAGTTTCCTCCCTGACCTCTTTTCCCTTCACGCCTATCATGGTGTGTCCAACTTTGGCTCAGTAGCACCAGCGTTCCCATTACCCTAACAGGGAATAAGATAGGGGGTCACTACGGACATGGGAAGGGTGAGGTGGGAGTGATGGGGAGGGGTGTTCAGCTGTTCACAGGCACACACACCACCATCCTCTTCCTGTGCCTTAGAGACAGGGAGTAGGCTGGTCTGT
The DNA here is from genome assembly GCF_052040795.2 of Danio rerio. Lineage (NCBI taxonomy): Eukaryota > Metazoa > Chordata > Actinopteri > Cypriniformes > Danionidae > Danio > Danio rerio. Next base: position 47,841,284 of record NC_141036.1, on the reverse strand, counting down.
TGCCATGGCGACACTGTGATTGGCAGCTGGCAGCTGTGTTTGGTCAGCTGTGGGGATGTGGAGTGAGTTAGTTGGTGGAGGTGGTCTTTTGCATGGTTAATTGCAGCAGATGATTACTTCATCCAGCACCTGATATATTTAACTACTGCGACGTGACACTCGTGTCAATAAATTCCACCCAGGCACCTGTGTGTCTGTGATGGGGCATGTGCCCCTGTTATATTTTATTAATATTCATTCCCAACGGGGCAATGTTTTTATGCGAGCGCTATGGCCAGATCAGTGTAGATCGAGAGCGAGAAGGGGGGAAAAGAAGAGAGAGGTAACAGGCAGGGAAAGGGAGGGCGAGAGAGCGGCATTGTGGGAAGGGTTGCTGATACAGCACAAGCTACCAGGTTTATTTATAGAGACCTCGCCGCCCAGCCCTTGGATACCAGCAGCCAATCAGGAGGAAGAGAGGGAGGGGGCCTCTGCCAATCAGAGCAGAGGAAGGGGGGTGTCACACTCAGGAAGTTCTCAATGTGTTCGTTTCAGCATTTAAAGGCACAGTGTGACATTTTTCCTGGTGCTCAGCAGATCGCGCTCTTTCAGTCGTGGCTTTCTTTTGAAAACCAAGGGCAAGGAATTGAATGAAGACGTGCTTAAAGTCAAAGTGAATGCTAGTCATTAAAAATAAAAAAAAAACATCATGTATGCATTTGAAAGGTTTTTGCATTCGTGATTGAGCCGTCATTGTCATTCGCAGCAGGCTCTGAAGTAAAAAAGCAATGAGTTGGAGATGACTCACATATGTATATCCAGGCAGGCTTCCTGTCAGTGAGTTGGTGCTGGGACTCCTCCTATGGGCATGTAGCAGCAGTGCTCGCCGTCACTCCCTGGGATTGATGGTGGTCAGATGTGTCGTTTTACACTTTGTTTAAGCTACGGCCATTGATCGCCTGGCTATTTCAAGTTGTAATGTGTCATTGATAAATTTCACCCCTATTACTCCTCACCTGTCAGCTCCTGAAAGCAGCAATAAAAGCATTCACTGTGGAATATCTCATCCATTTCATATCCCCGTTAGACGTTCATATCCCAGCTTCCGCACTCAGCAATCTCACTTAATTACTGTACTCTCTCTGCACATTCTCGCTGCTTTCCCAAGATGTCCGATACTTCCTTTGTACGTTTATAAATGTTCACTGTGGGTTATTGGTGATGTGGGGGCGAGGAAAAAAAATCACATCCTGTAGTTAAAATTTATGTCCTTCATATTTGGGACAGCATTAATTCTTTATAAGCATGTAGTTTAGTTCTCTGTTTGTCCCTTGGTCTTTTGTACACATAACTAGCTCTGAAAACCTCACCGGCCTACATTGTGAAATGTGTATATGCTGTTCATGGATACCTGATGCTCTCAGATGGCTTGGTTGTGGGATTGATACTAGTCTGACAAAGACAAAACTGGTCAAGAGTGTGGATTTTGGATGGTGATTTATTATTTTTATGACTATTAGACATAATGCAAATTTAAAAAATGATCTTATTAGCAAGAATAGCTCAATTAAATATGTTATATAAGTGTTATCAGGATCCTTATCGTCATTTAAATCTCTTTCTGACTCCATGTTCACATGAATCCATTTTATTTCACAATATACACTAGTTACAGTGTTCAGCATAATTGAGTACACCCCATTTTAAAAAAGGAATTTCCATTTCTCAGTGATTATAGGTGACATATTTTGGTGTATTTGAACTAAACTGATTTATTCAACAGACATTTTTATTAAAATAACATTTTAGTCACCATAAGAATTTAGAAATTGAAAGATTTTAAATAAATTCAAGCAAAATAATGCAAAATAAATTACAACCTGCAAAATATCAACTAAATTGTTCAGATTTGTTTGCTTCTCTTGATTTTTCTTCTCTTTAAATTTGTATTTAATATTTTTCTCTATCATAAATTTGGATGTACTATTGTGCTAGTTTTTGGACCGTTATCGCAAGTTATTTTGTTAGATAAGCTCCAGATTTGACTTCAGTGTTGACTAATCTAATGTATACGCATAAATATAATTTTGCATAGCTTCCTATTTAAAATATGAATTTAATAGAGAGATCTGTGAGATATTTATATATGCTGAGCACTGTATGTAATGCATTTCTTAAATCTCAAATCAAATGTATAATCATTTGTGAAAAGCAGCAAGCTGTCTATTACAGTATGCTGTTGTAAAAGTAGCAGTATTACTCTAGTAAACTACTCTAGTGAATGACAGGAATATGCAAATGTCTCGACACATCATAGGGAAAATTGTGCTTAATTATCATTTGAAAATGCTGCTGTATATCTCTAAATTATATTTAAAATCTGAAAACCATTCCTGATGTAACACATGACAAGGTTTGACAGTGATGCACCTGTTATTTGCTCTATCAGGCAGCCTGTGTGCATTGGAAGTAATAGCTGCAGCATATTCTTGGCCAACGAGTGGCAGCACAGGACCATGGATAGCTCTGCTTTTCCTCCCAGTCACTCCCATCATCCACTGAGATTTTGGTGTGCTATGTCATACGGCCGTTTTTCTTTGTTCCACCGGTTTGGCAGCAGCAAAGCGTACAGTGATTTTCTGGCATTTGCATACCGTCCACCCTGTTGGAAAAAAACACATGCTGCCTCAGAAAGTTGAGAGATTTTTTTTTTCTGATTTGGATATCATTCTCAGGGCTTTGAAGGTGTATAACAGAGTATTCGCACCTCCAACGCACGCTTGTCAGGCACGCTGACCTGCTGTAATTTCCCAGCCAAAATGAACTGGAGCTTCTTGAGAGGATAACTGATCGTTTTCGTCCGACTGAAGCAGATTTCAAAGATCTCTTCTTAGCTAAAAGGCTGAGAAAAAAAATGCTTTCGGTTTGACTTCCAATATGGAGTGTGTGAGTTTTGTGTGTTCATATTTCTACTTCCCCCTGCAGTGCAGTGTTTCCCCCCACACCCATGTCAGGATTTGCTTGGCGTGTGCGATGTACTTTAGCAATGTGTCTTCTGAATCCTCTCTCTCTCTCTCTCTCTCTCTCTCCCTATGAAGGTGGAAGCAGCTCAGGATGCAAGCCCCCCTCCTCTACCCTCTGCCAGCCTGCCGCCTTGGGCTTCTCCCCCGCTGAGCCAACCATGTCGAGCCAGCACAGCCACCCCTCCTTCAGTAACATCCACTCCATGGCCGACCAGCAGCAGGTACCGGAAACGCACTTCCTTGCAATTAAATTACATCATGTACGCCATATGCCCTGCGACATTCACAAACTTATCCTCTTTGTTTCACTGTCTCATCCGATTTGAAAAATTGCCTAATAAATACTTGACGTTACTATTTTTTTGTTGCTATTCCTATACTATTTTTAAAAGTAAATAAATAAATAAAAATAGCCTGATAAATTCATGAGATTAATTTAAAGTACATGTGATTACACATTATATATCAGCCATATGCAAAGCAATGTTCTACATCGGTAGCTACTCATCCTATTTTGTTTAAAGTATTGCCAAGTGATAAATTCATCTGACAGTTATTTGATTTAATAAAGTTATTTTTTACATTTTATTGAAGTATTCAACCTCTCTTATACTAAGCTTTGTGTTCAACGTTTTTCTTTAATCCTCATCATGTTCAGTTATATCAAGTCTTCTTAATAATTTGTTTTAAAACTGTAAATGAAAAGATTTGTTTAAACAAGTTGATAGCAACTAGGCATGGGCAAGTATAAGTTTCAGACGATATGATTAAAATACTACAGTTTTCATGGTGATCTTGTTATTGTGATCACTGCTCTAAAATAAGTTTGTTTTTTCAAATGTCTGAGTAAAAAATAGCAACTTTTTATTTTATAATATTTTTAATATGTTGTAACCGTAAATGTGTCAGGCTAAAAAATGTAAATAAGTCATTGACTTTTGCTCTCTTTATTTGTTTCAAAAACACAGATTTCTTTATAGCATGTAAATAAAAATTCAAGGAAAAAAACTAATGAACGGTAAAAGCGAAAATTTTTGAGGTTTTAAACCTTTGACTTTTCCAAACTGCGATATACCTTGAGACAGTTATCATCCCATGCCTAATTGCAACTGCATCTATTGTTTTTCATGAAGTATGATTTAACTCCTATGCAAAGCTTGTTCCCCAAGTGAATCTTTTCATTAGCTCTAACCATCACTCATTACATTTTGTTTAAAAATGTTACATGCTCTTTAATAAATTAATTGTAGTTGCATTTACTGCAAATTGACTAAGTATATCCTACAATGTCTTCATCATTGTATTTTATGAAAAAATAAAACAAATAAAATTGTTAGAGATTTGTGTAATGTCTTGCACTTGTACTGAAGTTTATTTAACTTGTATACAAAGACTATTAATGTGTTAAGGCTGCACAATATATCGTTTCAGCATCGATATCACAATGTGATCATTGGCAATAGTCACATCTCATCATCTGCAATGTTGAGTTTGTATTATAATTTATCATTTGCATGCGTTTTTTTAATGTCGGTAATCGTATGACTATAAAAGCATTCAGGTATAAGAAATGGTAGCATTTGTGACCTTAACTATGATTAATTTTATTGAATTGTTTTCATCATTCAGTTTCTGTACTCGAATACTGTTAGACTCGGGACATGATAAAACACTATTTTATTTGCATCATTTTCTTGATTGTGTTTATAGATTGTTGAGCGTAAAAATACTCTCAACACATGCAAATACAAAAATGCACTGCAAATAGCACAGACCACAACAAAAGTGCATCAGGGAACCTAAAAAAAGTTTATAGATTGTTTATTAGATTTTTTGGAGATGCAAATAGTAAACATTAATTCATCAATCTCTGACTAAACACATGCATGAAAATACTCACAACACATGCAAATACAGTAGCACACTGCAAAATAGCACAGACAACATTGACAACTTGTTGGGAAACTGCACTGCGGAATCATCCTAATCAATCTAACAGTATAAATTCTTTCCAAATAGAGATATTCAAGTAATCTGGTGAAATCGTAATAATATCACAATATATATCGCAAAATAAAATATATCGCAATGTTAGATATTTTTCAATATAATGCAGCCTTAGTTAAGGTGTAAACAGTCCTGTGAAGGATGTTTTTATGACTTGTCCCTCATTGAATTTTTTTAAACAATGCAGATGCAATCAAATAAATGAATAACACAATTACAGGCTGATTATAAAATGCATTGTATTTGCACATAACCCATGTGCAAAGTATATTTCACAAAATGATAATGTGTTTGGTCTTGTACCGTTCGTTACAATCACCAAAAACAAGCTTTAGTGACTCTTTTGTTTTTAAACTGCAATTAGATAATTCATAACACAATTACATGCTCTGATATGCAATTGTATATACTGTATTTCAAAATAACAGCCCTCAAATGACAGTATATTAAGACCAGTACATCACTACAAAGACAGAAAAACTATATGTATATGCTATATGGCCTATTGTCCAGCAGCTACATTATGCAATAGAGTTTTTATGTCTGTCAGAGGCAGATTTAGTTGTTCACCCAGAACTTGTTCATATATTCTGCAGGGTTTTATTACTGGTCAGTGTATACGTGCACATTGACGTCATAAGCCATTGCATCACTATTGCATGTGGGCTGGAGAATCCCTTGTTACATTTTTTCATGCACTGCTTAAGGCGGATAATAAATAATTAGCTTCTTTATATTGCGACGTTTGATTTGTAATTAATCAAACTACATTTATAAGCACACAGTTCCACAATTATTGTCTTGTTTTATTTATGGTTCTTCCTCTGTTGGTGTGACTCTTCTTGTTTGATTCGCAGGTGCTGTCAGATATGACCATCCTGCAGAGGAGGATTCCCCCAAGTTTTCGAGATCCCGCCAGCGCCCCGCTACGAAAACTCTCAGTCGATCTCATCAAGACATACAAGCACATCAATGAGGTGAGCCATAACTTTTTGTTACATACGAAAGAGCGTTCATGCAAACTCCTTAGAGCAGAAAAGTTCAGCTGTTTCTTTGCTTTTCAGGTGTATTACACGAAAAAGAAACGGCGAGCCCAGCAGGTTCCTCCTGAAGACTCCAGCACCAAAAAAGAGCGCAAGGTGTACAACGACGGCTATGACGACGACAACTACGACTACATTGTGAAGAACGGGGAGAAGTGGCTGGACCGCTACGAGATCGACTCACTTATTGGCAAGGGCTCATTTGGACAGGTTAGTATGAGCGCACATGAGAAGAAAAGGTTTCATGATTTGGTCTTACATGTGTATCTATAATGGGTTAAAATCAAACTGTAAAAACAAACATGTTATTCATTAGGATGTGTAGAAAAGGCTATCAAGTGCTGTCTGTTGATTGCGTTTTTTTCTCACAATACATTGATTGAGGGGTTTTTTTTCATATTGAAGGTTTATTATAACAAATTATGGCAAGTTTAATTTTTTTCTGTGTTTTTTAGCATAAATAAACATAATATTGTTAATAATATTAATTACAATTTTTATTTTTGTTCAAATCAGAGTAAACTTGCAAATTATTATTATCATTTATTTTCATGTTTAAGATGAGGTTAATTATTTTATTAATTCTTTATTCTCTCAGGACTTTATTTTGGTAAAATAGTGACAGGTTTTGTTGAGGGTTTTTTTTTCTGCAGTTTAGTATCTTTTATAGTTTTTTTGTATTAATTTGAGTTAATTAATATTTATTACTTTAAATGTTTAGTCAATTATGTTGTGTTTTTGTCATTTTTAAAAAGTAAAAAAAAAACATATATAATATAGTTATTCATATTAATTTTAAAGTAAACCTGCAAATTTTATATATATATATATATATATATATATATATATATATATATATATATATATATATATATATATATATATATATATATATAGTCAGAATTTTTAGCCCCCCTTTCAATTTTTGTTCTTTTTAAAATATTTCCTGATACTTTACTTTAAAATGTCTGATAATATTTTTTCTTCTGGAGAAAGTCTTATTTGTTTTATTTCGGCTAGAACAAAAGCTGTTTTAAATTTTTAAACACCATTTAAAGATCAATATCATTAGCCCCTCAAGCTGTGTTATTTTTGATAGTCTATAGAACAAATTATCGTTATACAATAACTTGCCTAATTCTACCCTGCCTAGTTAACCTAATTAACCTAGTTAAACCTTTAAATGTCACTTTAAGCTGAACAGCTCTTTTTTTCAACAGAAGTGTCTTGAAAAATATCTAGTCTAATATTATTTACAGTCATCATGGCAAAGATAAATAAATCAGTTATTAGAGATGAGTTATTAAAACTATTATGTTTAGAAATGTGTTGGAAAAATCTGCTCACCGTTAAACAGAGATTGGGGAAAATTGGGTTGTTTTCTGTGCAAGTTGCAGCTGAAAGGGCATTCGCTGTGTAAAACATATGCTGGATAAGTTGGCGTTTTATTCTGCTGTCGTGACCCCTGATTAATAAAGGGACTAAGCTGAAAAAGAAAATGAATGAATGAATGAATTAAGCATATTTTAAAATATTCATAGAATATCTAAAATTTAGAGGAATTAAACAAGGAGTGCTTTGTGTTCTTAGTTCTTATCTTAAATAAATCATCGAACAAACAAGAATGGTTTACAAAGTGGCAGAATAAATGTTAAATGTACAGAATTGTAGCTGCCTTTTGAAACATACAATATATTATGTTGCTGCTTGTCATTCACTGTCATAAAACACCACCATCTTCCCAGGTGTTTGCTAATTAGCTGTTTTTTGTGTAGGTGGTGAAAGCCTATGACCACCACGAGCAGGAGTGGGTGGCCATCAAGATCATCAAGAACAAGAAAGCCTTCCTGAACCAGGCCCAGATCGAGCTGCGGCTTCTTGAGCTCATGAACAAACATGACACTGAGATGAAGTACTACATAGGTAAAAACACACACACACACACACACACACACACACACACACACACACACACACACACACACACACAAGTATACGACAAGCAGCTGTTAATTTACATATAGTCTTGTGTTGCAAAAGCTTTGACCCAATAGCAAGAGAATAAGTCTATAAGACTTACGCCTGATTTATACTTCTGCGTCAGGTGACCGGCGTAATCCACGGCGCATGCAACGCGCGTGGCTGTGCATTTATACCTCTGCGCGCTGTCTCTGTTGGTCTGCATTAACACTTCCGAAACGCTAGTTGGCAGTGAGGTGTAAATGTTCCTCTGTGTCAAGTTTCTTCGCTGTTGTGTTGCTTTTCCTGAACACTTCCGGGATGTACAAGTGGCTCAAACTCGCTCATTTTGAGGCAGGAACCGGCGGACGTGCAACAACTTTAACTATGAGGTAAACACAAAACAAAACTTTCCATCCGGAGCTCCTTCACGGGACTCCACACTTGTAAACAATCGCTCGCGCCATTCGCGCGGCTCTCGGTCCCGCCCAGACTCGTCAGCGATACCAAGCCGACCAATCATAGAGCTTACGCTATGCGTCGTTGCGACGTGTAGTTACATTTTTTGAGAGGTGCACGTCAGTGACAGCGACGGCCACGGCGAAGGGCTATGCGTCAGCGCTGTAGCATACCGCCGGTGTTTGACGCAGAAGTATAAATCAGCCTTTATAAGTTGTACATGATACTGTTTTATAAACAGATCTTATGGGGATGTAGTTTACTTCTGCATAAGTGTCATTTTTTTTAATAGTTTTTTAAGTTACAGTAGACTTGCGACTTGCTAAAATGATATCACTTATCACTAAAATAATTTTAACTTGTGTAATAATTGTTATTAAATACATTGTTTTAGTTGTCTAATAAATTAAGAGTTTAGATGCAAATGCCTCTAAATGCCGTCTAAAACTTTTCTCCTAAAATGAGCACTTTTTTCCAGTCTGTTCAGTTATTTCACTTTAAAGACAATGAGAAGAACTTGTTTGTCACCATGACAGTAAAGTTACAGAGCGTAAACACAGGAGTCTGTGAAAAATGCCAAGTTTAGAAGAAAATATCAAATGATATTTAGAGATTTAGAAGATATAAACTCTTCAGATGTTATTAAATACAAAGTTTTAGTTGTTTAAAGTTATGTAATGTTATAAAATTCATTTAATAACATTTAGTATAAATACATTTTAGTTTATATATATTTTGGTTATGATTTATATAAAAAGAAGCATATTTTAAAACATGCATAGAATGCCTGAAATTAAATTAAAGGAAAATCTTATTCCCGACAATAAGAAAATACTTAGCCCTAAATAGCCTTTTTGTTTATTTGTGTTATGCAAAAGATGGTTGGTTGTGATAATTGCTGAAAGTTTTATGACAATACATTATATTATAACAATATTAACATAAACTGCAGAAAAGTAGAGTTAACGAGTGAAACAGCTCGATTATTTTTAGTGTTTTATTATATATTCAGGGTGTCTGAGGGGTATTAAAAAGTATTAAATGTTGATTAATCAATGAAAAAAGTTAAGGCCCTTAAATGAAGGTATTAAAAAGTCTTAAACAAAATTTGTTTTTACAAGACCTTTTAAAAACGCGATTAAGCATTTTTCAAAATGTTTGACTCCAAAAAAGCATAATAAAATATTTATTTTCCTCCTAATACACAACAAAATGCCTTTCTCAGACACGTCATGGAACATAAAAATGTTTGCAAATAAATAGCATATCAAGTCTTCAAGCAGTTAGTGCTGCAAATGCAATACACATGCAATAATATGAATATAATGGAGTGCTGAGTCTGAATTATAGTTGACCAGGAGTTGCAGAATTGTATTTAATTACTGTATTTATTCTGAAATTATACAATTTATGCACACAAAATAATGTATTGCATAATTCTGTCTTCTTTCTAGTCCAGATATCTACATTTCAAAGCAAAAACAAGATTATTTTGCTTACTCCGCTGGCAGATAATTTAGCTTGTTTTAAGATAAAGCTCTTAATTTTGACTTAATTATCCTGAAGGTGAAAACAAATATTTTTACTTGCTCTTAGAATTTATGTGATATTTTGACAGGAAACGAGATTAAACAAAGTAGGAAAAGCCTTTTATTTGCATTGTGTTTATTTAATTTCTATACCTGAATACTCTTAGGCTCCCCAGAAAACCCTCAAAGTGCTATTTATATAGCAATATTTATTGCAGATAAAAATACTGCAATATCAGATTTTTCCAAAACCAACTAATAACTTTTTTCCAATACACCTTTATTATATTTTTTTTGTTTCAGCTTTACTGTATCTAGCAAAATGATATACAGTAAAATAAATCTGCTCTTCCAGAATCCAGTGTGTCTTCTAAATTCAATACAGACTATAATTGCAGATTTTTTTAAACTTAATGAAGCACTTAATATGTAATATTGTAATAGTTTTTTGAAAACATGTGCTAAAACAGTCTGACACTGTAAAATAGGATTAGTTGACTTTAATAACAGGGTTTCTGCAGGGTCTTAAAAAGTCTTAAATTTAAAAATCAAAATTTTAGGTCTAAAAAGTCTTAAATTCCCTGTTCTAGGTCTTAAATATTTTTGCACAGGTCTTATTTTTCCTATGTCCATGTAACGCTACATTTAATACTCATTTCAATTCTTTGTTGTTGTTGCTTGGTTTTTGTGGTGTTGTAGTACTTTATTTCACTAGTTCAAATGTATTTCTCAGTATTACAACTACAAATGAGACCAACATGCAATAGCCAGTCAGCTTTCTGTTATTTAACTCAGTGTGCACAACAAATATGACGCCATCGCAGAGTTTGTGAAGGTTTGCTTTGGGTGGGTGTGACATAATTTCGGCTGGCGGAGCACACAAAATATTTTGAGACTCAAGCGAACAGTTTTACATGGCGTCCTGTTTTTATTTGAGTTGAATTTGAGTCGCAATAAAGAGATTTTGTCTGAAAAAGATGTATTGTACAGACATCTTTATGATCCGTCCATGTGTGATCAAAGGGAGAACAAGATGAACAATAATTCTTGGCTGGAAATCGCAGCATTGAGTAAGGAAGAACGCTTTGTTAAAGTTCGGGAAAACCTATAGGATAAGTTTGTTAAAGCCAAGAGAGGTCATGGCAAAGTCAATGTGAAGTTAACTTGTTGCTTTCAAGGCAATTGGTTTACTTCCTTTAAGTAACTAATTACTTTTTACATTGAATGAAAAAAGGAAAAAAAAAGAAAAAAAATGTTTTTGCAAAATTTTTGCAAACAATTTATATGGGCGGAATTTAAACAAGCAAATTAAATGTAGTAATGTTCAACTTAATTTCTTTGTTTAAATTCAGCCCGAATAAATAGTTTATAGACACTTACCATAAAAACAATGTTAGTCAATCCAATAAATCGCCTTTGAATCAGTTTCTTCAGTGCATAGTGGATTTGTATGTGAATTCAGATTAACTGTTCCATCCTAAAATTCTGTAATGTATTAGTGATATCTTTAAGTCACTCTGATGAATGTTTTTTTTTCTCCCATTTGTGTCCTCAGTCCACTTAAAGAGGCACTTCATGTTCCGTAACCACCTGTGCCTGGTGTTTGAGCTTCTCTCCTACAACCTGTACGACCTCCTGCGCAACACCAACTTCCGCGGCGTCTCGCTCAACCTGACGCGCAAGTTCGCTCAGCAGCTGTGCACGGCGCTGCTCTTCCTGGCCACACCCGAGCTCAGCATCATCCACTGCGACCTCAAGCCGGAGAACATCCTCCTCTGCAACCCCAAGCGCAGCGCCATCAAGATTGTGGACTTCGGCAGCTCCTGCCAGCTAGGACAGAGGGTGAGCTTGGTCAAGGATTTCTTCACTTCCAGAATAAAACATTTTAACTGCTCCTGGTATTTTTACTCACCCCTTAGTCCTCCAAAAGGAGGAAAACTTGAAGGATTATTCTCAATTTAATAAACTTCATTGGTGCTTCAGTGCAGCCTTTAAGGTCTCATGAAGTGCTTTGAAATGTGCAGTTTTTATTCGATGTTTGACCTAAACTAAAACATGGTTAGGGCGGGATTTAGAGTAGCTCCTCCTTTTTAAAAATAGCCAATAATGTTTAGTTTTATCACAGCTGTGCCAGTGAGAGTGATTGAGCTCAAGCACATCAAATGAGAAGCGTCTTGCAGGAGGCGGGGCATGTCAGATACTAGAGAGCATTTGATTGGTCAAGATTTAATGAGAAACTGAAGTAAAAGTTGACATGAAAAAATGTTGATCCATTTAGGTGGAAGTGACGATGTTTGTGGATGTTTCTATCGGTTTAATATTTTATAAATGTAAATAGTGTCACTGTTTTGGTGCTCACTGGCTAATAGATATCCTTAAACTAACAGACTGAAACTAAATTTCATGAGACCTTGAAAGGGATCGAAGCAATTACAGTTGGGGAATAGTCTTACCCAGCCCAAAGATCTGTAATTTTCCTATAAAAATATTAAATAAATACATATATATATATATATATATATATATATATATATATATATATATATATATATATATATATATATATATATATATATATATATATATATATATATATATATATATATATATATCCCTAGCTCTGGGATACAAGCAACTGTGGTTAAAAACTTGGGATCATATAAAACTGCACAGAAACTGCAGTTTAATTGCAAAAAACAAAACAATTTATTGGCTGATACAGGAGTGAATAAAATATTAGGGATGATGTGGGCATTGCAAGATCAGGCATAGTTATAACTAAAACCCAAAAAGTCAAGGTAACAAACCATTCCAGGAAACCTATTGCAACAAACCATTTCAGTTCAAAAACTAATCCTAACGAGTACTGTGAACTTAATACATTTGAGTAAACGAAGCAACTTGAGCACATTAAAATCCAATAAATGAAGAGAACTCAAACCTACTGAGTACTGTAAAACTCATTAGGTTAAGGCAACTCAAACCGTTCGAGGAAACCGATCGCTACAAACCATTTGAGTTCTAATCTGTAATCTATATGAGCACTGTGAACTTACTCCATCTAAATTGACGTAATGAGGTATTTAATTACCTTCAACACAATAATTTTGAGTTAATTTCACTCATTTCATTTGATAAAGTTAACTGTTGTGTTTTACAGTGTGGTAAACTTGCACTGTCACATGACTAGTGGAGATGTGCTGTGTTGAACGTTTAATGGTAAAGGGGATTTATAATAGAGAAAAAAAAACGCAATGGACTTAGTTGGTGGGATGTGCATTCAGAGCACATTCTAGAGGACTTTCCCACAGCTGAAATGGGTTTTACTGCTTGAGATTCCTAGTGGCATTGCTGCGCCTTTCTAAACTCACAGCTTCTGCTGCCCCCTAATGGACAAAGGTGAAAATGCAGCATGGCTGAGCTCCATTCTAAAGAGATCTCTGTGCCCTAATGATTTCGAAGGGTTTTCCCCTCTAGAATGAGAGCTTTGAGTGGACAAAACTGTTCTTTGTAACACACTTCTGTTAGGAATCAAACATTTCTCAGTTTGATGATACCTTTAAAAACATCAGTGCTCAATATAGTTTTCGATGCCAAAGTGAAATATGGCCACAGCATTACATTAAATTGCAACAATGTTTTTTAAACCTCAGTCATGGATTTTCTCCTGCCCTGCTAAAATTCTAACATTTGCTGCTGCTGCTGCTGCAATAATAATAATAATAATGATAATAAAGGAGAAAAAATTTGTTTTTATTGTTTTAATTCATTAAATATTGCAATAACTGGGCTAATAAAAATTCTAATAAATTTCACAATTCTTAAATCCAATTTCAGAATAAACTGCTTCCCTAACTTAACTACATTTAAAACATTAATAATTGTAATAAATAATCAAATTACAAACAGTTATACAGATAAAAACAACAGAGCGAAATACAGATAAAACTTTTTTTATTTTAAATATTTTAGTGTCTATACATAATGAAATAGTTTTAAGCACTTGAGTTGACACTTGTGCATTGTGTGTTTGTGCATGTCATTCATTCATGATTTCTTCCTCTTTTAGATTTACCAGTACATCCAGAGCCGGTTTTACCGCTCTCCAGAGGTGTTACTGGGCATGCCGTATGACCTGGCTATAGACATGTGGTCTCTGGGCTGTATCCTGGTGGAGATGCATACGGGCGAACCGCTCTTTAGTGGCTCCAATGAGGTACGGTTACACGATGACTATTGTGCAAAGCTTGTGTAAACTTATGCAGGCATACAAACAGGAAAGATGGATTTTTCGAAACTCCCAGGATTGCTGGCATTTATGCATATTTAAAGTATTATTATTATTTCAAGACGCTGATGACAGTTACAGCAGTTACTACTTTAAATGTTTTAAACAGCAGATGCCACATTCCCCGCCCCAACTATTTTTGATTGGTTGGTTATTTTATAACTGACACTGATGTGGTATATATATATAAATCTATTTGATTATCAGTAACTGATTATTAAAATGCTGTGCAAGGCTATAAATCCCCAGATTAGTTTTGCCAAACCTTTTAACAAATTGAAATAGTAAAATAAATGAATATTGGAAGAAAACAAAATAGAAATGTAAATAGAACTTAAGAGTTGAATAGAGGCTAATTTGAATAAAATTTTATTTCAACATAGTAAAATATATAGTATTCAGTAAAGTATATAGTATTTAGTAAAGTATATAGTAAAATATAAAGTGTTCAACATAGTATAATATATATATATATTCTGTTCATCAAGGCAACATTTACTAAATCTAAAAAAAATTAAATATTAAACTGCTTTCTTATTGTATGTAGTTTTAAGTTAAATTATTACTCCAGTCATTAATCATTTTTTACTATTATTAATAATATTAATAATAATAATAATTAATATTAGAGTGATTTCTGAAGGATCATGTGACTGAAGACTGGAGTAATGAAGCTGGAAATCTGTCTTTAAAGTCACTGAAATAAATTATTAAATTAAACGATTAACTACTTTTGAACAGTTATTTTGTAGTGCAGTAAAATTTCACAATTTTACAATTTGTTCTGTATTTTTTATTTAATAAATGCAGTCTTGGTGAGCAGAAGAAGCTTTTTTTAAAAACATTTAAAAATCACACTGACCTCAAACTTTTGACCAGTAGTGTATATATACATGTACACAACAGCAGTCTTAAACATTGTTGTTATATAAATCTATTAATGTAATAGAGTAAATATTAAAATAAACATTACCTAAAACAATTTATAAACTTAAAATAACTATTAAAAATCAAGTTTATATGTAAAATAACAAAATCATAAATAGAATTAAATAAAAGTGCATTAGAAAATAAGTTTAAATAATTTGTTAGTAAATAAATTGTTATCATAGTAAATAAATTATTAAATTATCTAAACTTTATTTTAAAATTAAAACATTTATTTAAAATAATAACAGATGCTTAAATAGCACCGCTCTAAACAAAAGATCTTGAATATAAACGCTTAGTTAACTCTGCAAGGGATTAATGCATTTCAGACTGTAATGCTTCATCAAAATCCAAATTATTCACCCTTTAGTGAATTCTTTAGTGAATTTTTCTCAAATGATGTTTAACAGAGCATGGAATTTTTCACAGTATTTTGTATAATATTTATATCATATATTTTTTCTTCTGTAGAAAATCATATTTGTTTTATTTCAGCTAGAATGAAAGTAGCTTTTAATTTTTAAAAACATTTTAATGTAAATATTATATCAGCCACCTTAAGCAATATTTTTTTGTATTGTCTCTACAGAACAAACTTTCATTATACAATGATTTGCCTAATTACCATAACTTGCCTAGTTAAGCCTTTGAATTGCACTTTAAACTGAATACTAGTGTCTTGAATAAATATCTAGTAAAATATTATGTACTGTCATCATGCCAAAGAAAGTATTCAGGGGTTTCATAATTCAAGAGGGCTAATAAATCTGAGTTCGACTGTTTAAGATGCTAACATGAACATTTCAGCGAAGCTTGTGTGGATCTCTCCCTAACATTGTACTGTACATTTCTCAGGTGGACCAGATGAATAAAATAGTGGAGGTGCTGGGGGTCCCGCCCAACCATATGCTGGATCAGGCCCCTAAAGCACGCAAATACTTCGACAAGCTGTCCGACGGCCTCTGGACCGTCAAGAAGAACAAGGACATTAAGAAGGTACTTTATCCTTCGGCCTCTGTGAGTAAAATTCTGCTTCTACTTAATCTTCACCCTCCTCCCAAAGAACCCCTTTCCTCGCTCACGTCACCCGCTCCACACCTTATCCTCAGGGAGAGGGGAAGAGAGAAACGCTGGGCTAAAATGGAGGAGAGGGTGGTGAAAAACTTGTCGGGGATGAAATTGAAAGAAATATAATGTGCACTAGTGAACCTCCTCCTCTCTCCGCTGACCTGCCTCTGAGGTCCAACAAAACCTTCAACCTACTCCATCTGTTCTCCTCCTTGCCTTCATCACAGCCATTTTCACAGCCATACTCTATCTGTCTCTGAGATGCTAGTTGCTAAGACATGATACACTTCAAAAGGGATAGTTCACGCAAAAAATAAAAATTGTCGGTTTTACTCACCCTTCATTGTTTCAAACGTTTATGAGTTTCTCCTGTTGAACAAAAAGAAGATATTCTGAAGAATGTTGGAAACCTGTGACTTCTGTAGCATTAGTTTTTTCCTACTGTGGAAGTAGATGGTTACAGGTGTTCAGGTTTCTTCCAAATAGCTCATAAAGATTTGGAACCATTCAAGGGTGAGTAAATGGACCTTTTTCACCTTTCCAGGTTTTTCAGTATTGGAAGTCATCATTATTGAGTAAACTTGAAGCACAGTAATGGGAGAATACAACTAATACATTTTTTACAATCCATTTTTGCTGAAATATTTAGCAATGGTGTTATGAAGACTTACAGAAAAAAGAAAGAAAATAGTGTGAGACTGATAACCACAGCCAGAAGAGAGAACAAGGTCAAACTTACATTCACTGTTCATTTCAAATACCTAATTTAAGCGGTAATTTGTTTTTTGTAATTTGATACAAAGATGATATAATGCAGTGGTTCTCAAACTTTTTTCAAGTACCACCTCAGAAAAAAATTGTCTCTCCAAGTACAACCAAAATGAGCAGCATTGAAATACAGTATCCCAGTAAAGCAGCTACAACTCTGCTAAGGTTAAAAACGTGGCAGATTACCTCAGAAATATAGGCTTTATGTCATATATGACATATTATAAACATTATTTTTGATAAATTTTGAAATGTGTTAAGCATGTACATGACATATTTCGTTTCTCAGCGTACCACTAGAAGGAAGCCTGCGTACCACTAGTGGTACACGTACCACAGTTTGAGAACCACTGATATAATGCATATGTAAATACATATAAATGTTCATGTTGTTTTAACTAAATATTAAAAACCTTCCAGGATTTAAAATGTTGATGACATTAAATCATCAGAACAGTCTTGGAAAAAGGATCCATAGTGAGAAAATTTTCATTTTTGGGTGAACTTTCCCTTTAAAGCCTTTTTGGCTTTACCTGCTTTGTAACTGGTTGTGGGCGTTCCCACCTTAAGGTTGCTCAGGTTACATTTATTTATGATATTCACTGATAGCTTATAAGTTTTATTGTCACTGAAAATGAAAATTGTGGAAGGGAAGCACTAAATATAAATGCAAACAGTACATAAAACACTCAATTACAAAGATGAACAATCTGCTCCATTATCCATTTTGGCTCTTTACCTATGGCTAATGGTGGACAGTGTAGGTCTACATCACGGAGAATACAAACAGCTTATTGGTTCTCTCGCATGAAACTCGCTGTTCATTTGCATAAATATATATACAATTGAAGTCAGAATTATTAGCCCCCCCTGTTTTTTTTCCCCAATTTAAGTTTAACGGAAAGCAGATTTTTTTTCAACACATTTCTAAGCATAATAGTTTTAATAACTCATTTCTAATAACTGATTTATTTTATCTTTGCCATGATGACAGTAAATAATATTTGACTAGATATTTTTCAAGACACTTCTATACAGCTTAAAGTGACATTTAAAGGCTTCACTAGGTTAATTAGGGTAACTAGGCAGGTTAGAATAATTAGGCAAGTTATTGTATAACTATGGATTGTTATGTAGACAGTCAGAAAAAAAATAGCTTTAAGGGGCTAATAATTTTGACCTTAAAATGGTGTTTAAAAAATTAAAAAATCCTTTTATTCACGCTGAAATAAAACAAAAAAGACTTTACCCAGAAGAAAAAATATTATCAGACATACTGTGAAAATTTCCTTGCCCTGTTAAACATCATTTGGGAAATATTCAACAAAGAAAAAGAAAATCAAAGGGGGGCTAATAATTCTGACTTCAACTGTATATATGCATAACGTTCTGAGCTAATTAAATCTTTAAATAAAAAAAAATAAGATTTTAATACACCATAAATTACTTAATTCCTTGTTGACAATTCTGATTCTTATAGGCTTTTGTATTTTTGCTCTGAGTGCTCTGGGTTCACCTAACAGCACCAACTGAAGAGGTGGGGATAAAGATAGTAAAGGCCTTATCTGATTGGTCAACTTTGTGTAAACAACCTATGCATGCACTATGCGATAACGATCATTTTTCTATATGTTCCGCAGTTCTAATCACTGTTCAGAATTCTAAAAATAATTTCTGAAGTATCATTTGCCATTGAGGAATAGTGTTATTGAAACAAAAAAATAAGCTAATTAAAATTTAAAATGATTAAAACAGAATATCATTATTATACATTTCTCAACATTTACTGTATTAATGCAGTCTTTAAGAGATTTTTCAAAAAACGTGGACAAAAATCACACTCAGTCCCAATATTTGGACGGCAGTGTTGTATTAAACACAGAATATCAATATGTGTGTACAGAATGGGCAGAGATCGACTTGTTAGCAGCTCTTCGTCCAGTCAGAGACACACATGGGGTCACAGGTTAAGTGTGAGCAGCCAGTAGCTAGAATGACCCTGTTTCCAGCGAAGAGAAGTCACACTGCGTCAAGAATGCAATGGGTCTGTGTGTGTGTGAGTGCAGATTAAGATGCAAAGGTGAAAGCAGGTAGAGGGTAAAAGTCTGGATGAGGTCCTAATACACTTTGTTTTACAGGATTAATGTCTGCCACTTAATGCCAACTCATCCAGAGACTCACCTCAAACGACCCAGCACACTTTTTGTGCTTGAGTGCGGACTCTGGGGAAAACATTTGAGAGCTTTCAGAAATGATGTTGTACACCAAAGTCTTTATTTAAGTATTTATGGACCAAGATGCCGTGTATAATAGTCAGGGTCAAAAGGTCTCTTCTGTGTGTAAAACAGGGCTCAACAATAAGGTTTTTTTTTCGGCTAAAACAATATTTTAGCAGCATATTTATGAATCAAAATCTTTATATCTATTAGTAAAAAGTAAAGTTTATGCTTTTATTTGGCAGTAAACTAAAGCCTAAAGTCAATAAATCTCATTGTTGAACCCTGTAGAACACCAGCAGGTCTCATTCAACACTCATTTATCCCTCAAAACCACAAACATATTTCACTTTCAGCCCCTCTTCACTGGCATTCATTTATGATTCCTTAAACGGATTAGTTTTGAATGTTGAAAGTCAACATGAAATCGAAATTATCTTTCCATAACAAATGTATGCTCAGTCAATCATGTTTCATAAATTTTAGCCCATTGTTGTATAATTGAAATTGAAAGTCTCTAACACAGAAATTCAATGCTAGTTATTGTTACTGTAAATTAACTTGCATTCACATTGGGCTCTACTTTGGCTTGTAACAGCCATGAAAAGTAGCAAAGATCAGATAAAAAAAAAATCGTTCCTTTTTCCTGTACAACTATGTTTCAAGTGTTGTACATTGCATTTCACGTTGACTTTCTAGTAATGATGTAATATATAGTAGGGATGCTCTGATCAATCAGCCAGGGATCAGTATCGGCCGATAATCCCATTTAATGACTCAATGGGTACTTACTTCTTGATCTGGTCAATCTCATGAACCGATTGCAAGTGTTTGTTTGAGTTTACAAGCAGAGGAAGATGCACATGCAAACCCGGGTTATACATAAGCCAGCAACAACATGTGAGGAGGTAAATGATAGCAGCTAAAATACTTTCAGATGAGGTGCAACCTCTGTTTATACAGTTTATTGGTGCGACTCGCGCAAGTGATGGTCTCTTTATCGCAACCATTGTGTATCCAGTGTTTCGACCTCTATCTCGTGTCTCATCAAATCATATGACCTCTTTTAGAACCTTTGAGTCTCTCGCATATTCATACCTGCTCTGTGACGGGAGAAAATTAGTTAAAATACCCCACAAATCATCGTGATGAGGGTTAATAATGTCCATTTAAGTCTCATATTTAGAGTGAAAATGTGCTTTATGCATTATGCAGCTTAAAGCATCAGAAGGGGTACTCAATATCAGTCGATCACCATGACATGGAATTTATACTCATATCGGCTGCAAAAATCCTGATCGGAGCATCCCTAATATATAGTAATATCAGTAGATTTATTTATATGTTTAACTCATGAAATCGGTCATTACAGTATAGTAGTGACTTGGAGTTCATTAAGCTTTTGTCCTTTTAAAGGGATAGTTCACCCAAATTTACTCAACCTCAAGCCTTTCCAAATCTTTGTTGTTCTTTCCTCTGTTGAACACAAGAAGATATTTTGAAAAATGTTGGAAACCCTTAGTTATTAACTACAGATATCAGTGGCAACCAGTTTCCAACATTCTTCAAAATAGGTTTGGCAAAAGTAAGTAAGTGTTGAGTGTTTTGGTAAACTATCCCTTTAAATGTTTCCAAATAAATGAGGATTTTTGAACCGAGTTGCATTAAATTGCAAGTTTGTTCCTCATTATTTCCCCATCCTCTGTGTTGATTGGTCACTCCAGGAATATAAACCACCGGCCACGCGACGATTGCATGAGATCCTGGGGGTGGAGACGGGAGGTCCGGGTGGGAGGCGAGCTGGAGAACAGGGTCACGCACCCTGCGACTACCTGAAGTTCAAGGACCTGATCCTGCGTATGCTGGACTATGATCCCAAGACGCGCATCACGCCCTTTTACGCGCTGCAGCACAACTTCTTTAAGAAGACGACAGACGAGGGCACCAACACCAGCAGCTCCACCTCCACCAGCCCTGCCATGGACCACAGCCACTCCACCTCCACCACGAGCTCTGTCTCCAGCTCTGGTAAGTGCATGTACTACTACGGAAACTAATACAGACACCGCAACTTTCATAATATGCCATCAAACACTGCAACTTGTAAAACGCAAGGGATCCAGATCATATTATCAGGGTTTATTTTGCAGTAGCACCTGGGTGCATGTACATTACACTTACCTGCAACATAAGTAAATATTTAGACAGAAAATACAGATTTTTGAACACCAAAAGAAAAGTACCTGAAATGAAAGGTAAATGCTATAGCATGCAGTTTTGAGACTATACGGATGAAGTTTGAGACGATTTTGAGACATTTTTTTCTATGGAATTTGAACAAGAAATATGAATATAAAATATATGGATTTTTTTTGTGCATAAAGTAACAGAAATGTGCCATGATTTCAGACATGTTTATATAGATTTTTAGACGACACTGTAACAATGTTTTAACTTTAGAGGAGTTTAGAAATATAGTTTTGGTGGAATAACCCTGATTATCATTCAGTTATCTATCTACCTGTCATAAGGAGCAAAAAAAGCTGTTAAACGTTATCAGACCTTCACAGAGCAAATGTTCATATTTTACTCAAAACTACACCTAATAAATCCAATAAGGCCAGAGAAACATTAAAGTGACAGACATTTTTAAGTGGTCTCTTAATGTTCCATAACTGTATTATGGATGATCCAGAGTTGTTTCACTGATTGCACATTAATAATGATGGTCACATAAAATATTTATTTGAGGAGAAACTGTTTTAGATACTTGTGTATTATATTATTACTCATTACACTGAGATATGAGCTTAGGACAAACTGTTGGTAGTAGTAAGTCTCCCAGCTTTATTGTACAGTAAATGCTAAAAATAATGGAAAGTTGCATGCTTTTGCTATTTCTTAATTAAACAAAACGTGTATCATGACCACCATTTAAACTGGTTACTTTGTACTACTAAAACATTTTTTTTTTTGTCTTTCCTCCCAACCCAGGTGGATCTAGCGGTTCTTCCAATGACAACCGAAATTACCGGTACAGCAACCGGTACTACAACAGCGCAGTCACTCACACAGACTATGAGATGCAGAGCCCACAAGTAAGTGATCATTCTCTTGCAACACATAGCTCCTTTATTAGAGTCTGTTTTGTTTATGGTTTTATTTCAACAACTGTATTCAATCCAAAAGTCTTAAATTGACTTCTTCTACAATAACACTTGACTAACACATTTTACCAATATTAGTATTGAATATTGAATTTTATTAAAGTGAGTTTTTAATGTATATATTAAGTCTGTCCCCCAGACCCTGAATCCAACGCAAAATCAACAAAAACGTATTATTTATTATTAAATTCTTAATTAAACGCAAAATAATCACAAATTATGTAAATAATCTCAAAACACATACAATTTTAAACCGTATAATCAAATTATATTAATTTCAGTTTGCATTTAATTGTTTTACATGACTTATAGACGTTCTAAGGACATTCATTGGTGCTTTACATGTATAGCTCTGTATGATCTACGTAAAATCGATAAATGTTTTCGTTGAATTCTTTACCTGTCGTTGACGATAGAAAACAATTCCCTGCCATTGACGAGTTTTACAGAAATTTGTGTATTTTGAATTTGGTTTGAGGTGTATAACATAGAGGAAGCCTTAACGCATGTCTTGAGTGAAGTACCTGATGTCAGATGCTCCGGGGAGAAAAATCTGAGAGAAGCTAATATCGTGGATAAAAAGAAAAGATTTATACAACCTTGCTTTGGCTTAATCCCTACCATTTTTGGTCTGTTTTAGATTTTGTCTTGACAAGAGACCATATATATAAAGTTTGTTGTATTTATATATATATATATATATATATATATATATATATATATATATATATATTTTTTTTTTTTTTTTATAATCGTAAAATTGTCCGCAAATTTTCGGGAATTACCACTACAAAATAATTTTTATCGCAAAAAAACTCTTGAAAAACTAGTGGGTCTGTTAAGTGAAATGTTATGTACAGTAAGGACTTTTCATGGTGCTACATATGCTGGGATATGAATTACAAAGGTGCTTGATTTTAAATCAAGGGTGGTTATAAAAAGTTCCCATGAAAGTGTGGGAACCCTGGAACTAAAATAAAATAACGATTAGCAAAACTAAATGACGGTTTTCAGAACTATTCAGCACAAATCTTGTCTTGTGTCACTCCAGGCTCCGTCTCAGCAGCAGCTGCGCATCTGGCCAGGAGGGGACAGCAGCATGGGTCAGCTGTCCAACAGCGGCAGCGACTCCTCCTACCCGCAGCTGCTGTTGCACAAGCCGGCGGCCACGCAGCACTCGCGCCACTTCCTGGGCAACATCGGGGGCATGATGGAGCCGCACCACCCTCACCCCATCTACGGCAGCCACCACAGCAACGGCAGACAGCTACGACAGCAGCAGCAGCAGCAGAACCAGCCGCAGGGCCAGGCCTCGCAGGGCCAGCAGGGCACGGCGCTGATGCCCGTCTCCTCCCCGCAGATGCAGGACAGCATCGAGCTCAGCCTCACCCACCACCACCACCTGGGTCAGTCTTCCATCATGCAGCCGCCCCCGTCGAGCTTGGACTCCAGTCAGTACGGCTCCTCCAACCTCCACCTGGGCCTCTCTGCCTTTCGGACTAGGACAGTCATGGCCCCCCAGCAGCCCCCTTCCGCTTCCCAGCAACAGTTGCCCCAGGCCCCGGCCTCCCAGGACAGCATGGTCGCTGCCTCCGGTTTGGGATACATCCCTCCGTGCTACGCCGGCAGCAACAACAATAACAACCCGCCGCAGGGAAGCGTGGGAGTGGGGGCGATGCTCACCGGGGGGCCTCCGCCCAGAGGAGTGGGTGGAGCAGGGGGGCGGCCGGACTCTGAGGAGTCCTCCATGATGGCAGTGTGCGGCAGCGGGAGTGGGAGCGGTCAGAGTGCAGCCAACTCTTGATAAATCTTGAACAAATTCCAAAAGCCATACGAAAATTTTAACGACAACATTACAGTGACAAAAAGCGCCACACACACACACGACACATAGTAAACATATGACACGTACATATATACACACACAGACACACACAGACGCGCGGCCACACATGACAGAGAAAAACTTGTGAAATATCAGACAGGTTTTGTTTTGTTTGGTTCGTTGTTTTGGTTTTGCATGGGGAGAAGGTCAAGGGAGGGATTTGAGACTCTTTTTATGGTTATGTTTGTTTTTCTTTGACGGAAAGGGCGGAGCTGTGTGGGCGGAAGGTTTCAGAATGTTTCTTTTAATCATTCTTATGTTTGATTTTTATGTGATTACAGGTTTGCAGCGAGAGATTTTTATTTGGCGTTTTGTTTATGGATTGAGGAGAGTTTTGGGTTGAAAAAAAAATTGAATGTTTTTGTCGAGAGGACAGCAGCGGGAGAGAGAGAGAGAGTACCTAATGCTTTTTTAAGAAATATTTTTGGTTTGTTTTTGTTGTTTTTTTTCCTGAGGATTTTGCCGTAATTGTACATTTTTAATTTATTAAGAATCACTACGTGAGGAGAGAGAAATGGGTTTAGAAAGAGAGCTAAATTGAGAGGTGGGTATTATTTTGGATTTGTTTATTTATTCATGTTTTATTTATACAGTTGTTGTTTTTTTTTCTTCTTCTTTTTTGGTCAGAAAGATACTTATGCATAGAAAACAACAAACAAACTGGGTTTGAGTTTTTCCTTTTCTTTCTTGGCTTCGTTTTGGTCGCTTTTTTTCTAGCCGAGCGTAACACATGCACACCCACGAGACATACACTCACACATTTTTGTTACTTTTTTTTAATGTTTCCAGTCTTTATCTCGCTTGACACACTGGCTTATATATCTCAAACTATGAAACAAATCCTTACGAATGAAATAAAGCAAATGACAGAAACTGTTTTTAGTCGAGAAACACCAACTAACAACTAGAGGAGGAGGCTGAACCATGAGCCGCTTTCACGAGGAGAGGGGGAACGTAACTCGACTTCACATAAAGGAGGAAGTGATACAGGAAAGTCTTGAAAAACATCAAAACATTTTGCCAGAAGGAAAACCAAAATGCTTCCCTGTTGTTCGTTTTAAGAAAAAAAAATAGTCTGCCTTCTTCTTCACCATCTCACTAGACTCTCTCACCCCTCTCTTATGCTTTGGTTTCTTTCTCTCCTTCTTCTTTGTTTTGGACAGAATACTATGAAAGCGTTAACACATTTGTATTAACTCTGGATATGCTAAGCCAAATCTTGCTGTAGCTCTCTCTCTCTCTCTCTTTCTCTCTCTCACTTTATTTTCTTATCTCATGTTTGTGTTGTAAGGAAGAGTCCGGGGCGAGATTTAGCAGGAGGGCGCAATACTTCAGTACGAAGGGACACTGTCACGCCCTCCTGACTGCAGCCCCTCCCGCTCTGACTTCATTTCCCCGCCTCTCATTTTGCTTTCTGTCCCGTCTTTATTCTCCCCCTCCTCCCCTTCCTCCTACACAACACTCTGTGAGTGCTGTTTGCCATCAAGTCAAAAAAAGTGAACTACTTCTCTCTCGGCTGCTATCTCCACTCTCAACCATGTTCGGATTGCTGCTAAAGAAAACAGACAGATAAATAAATAAATAAATGAAATAAATAAATAAATAAAAATGAGAACTTTTTAACCCTCCTGCTTCAGAAAAATGAAAAATAAACCACTGCATCTCATGTATTTATTACTATTTAACAAAGAAAAAAGAAGAAAAATCTGTTTTCTGCTGTTTTTTTGTTCGCTTTCTTTCTTGGTACAGGTTAAAGCTTGACATTTATATTATGTAACGGATACATGGTATTAATTAAACAAGTGCCTCGATTTATTGGTCAGCCACTGGACGGGATTGAACAGAAGAGGATTGTAGGAGTTTGATCAAGGTTTATTATATGTATAGCTAAAACTCGAGCCTCATGCAACTGTGTAGACAAACAAAACCCAACACAATTCAGACGTCATGTGAGAACTTCATATTGGACGCAAGCCTCATTCAGTATGACTGACCAATACCATATATAAATATATATACATATATATTTAATTAACTGATGACATCCTCATCCATTGTAATCTGTGTACATAGCATCCATGCATCATCCAGTCATCGTTAAAGCAATGTTAGGGTGAAATGTCATTTTTCAAGGGTTCCTTCCAGGCATCAGGAAACTGCAAACTACCTTGCTCTGCTCAGATCAGTGATGATGACTGCTGTCCTTTTTGTTCTAAATAACCAGTTTTAAACACAACAATCTTGTAATTGGCCTCACTGGCTTCTTTACTTTGTCATTTCTTTCAACGTCATCCTTCATGAGAACATGCTGTCTGAAGTATTATGATATCATCAGTTTTTTGGTTTCTCTATTAAAGAGAGAGTTGCCTCTGTAGGTCCTCTAATCTTGTTATGTTTAGGCCGTGGTATACATGTCACACGCACCATGCACTGTCAACAACAGCAACTAAAGTGTCTGAGCATTGATAAACAATGGAAATGCAGATGTTTCCAAGCTGCTTGTAACACAAATACTGATCTTTGTTTTGTGTGTGTGTCTAGATTAGGGTAGCCCCTAAGTGTCTTGCAGATTTTAGCTCCAACTTGCCTTGTGTTTCTAGAAAGCTTGGTAAGAGCTTGATTATCAAGCCCAGATCTGTCTATTTGGAGCTGGAACTAAACTTTCCAGAACACCTGCCCTCCAGGACTGAGTTTGGGTACCGCTGGTCTAGATCAGGGGTGCCCAGACTATGTACTGGAGAGCCAGTGTCCAGCAGAGTTTAGCTCCAACTTCCTTTACCACACCTGCCTGGACGTTTCTATTACACCTGATGAGCTTAATTAGCTGGTTCGGGTTTGTTTATTTGGGGTTTGAACTAAAATATGCAAGACACTGGCCCTCCAGGACCGAGTTTGAACTGCCCCTAGTCTAGATCAATGGTCTCAAACTCAATTCCTGGAGGGCCGCAGCTCTGCATAGTTTAGCTCCAACTTCCTTTAACACACCTGCTTGAATGTTTCTAATTTACCTGGAAAGAGCTTGATTAGCTGGTTCAGGTGTGTTTAATTGGGGTTGAAACTAAAATGTGCAGGACACCGGCCCTCCAGGACAGAGTCTCAAACTCAATTCATGGAGGGCTGCTGTTCTGCATAGTTTAGCTCCAACCACCTCTAACTCACACCTGCTTAATAGTCTCTAGTAGTCTTGAACACCTTGATTAGTTGGATCAGCTGTGTTTGATTAAGGGTGGAGTAAAACTGCAGAGCTGCGGCCCTCCAGGAGTTGAGTTTAAGACTTATGGTGTAGATCAGGGGCATCTAAACTCGGTCGTGGAGGGCCGTTGTCTGGCATATTTTAGTTCCAACCCTAATTAAACACTTGAACCAGCTAATCGAGCTTTTTCTAGGTGTAACATCCAGGTAGGTGTGTTAAAGGAAGTTAGAGCTCCTGGCCCTCCAAGGACCAAGATTGAGCACCCCTGCTCTAGATGGTCATTATTTAAAAGCAAATCTAACTGCCTATATACATATAAATGGACGGGTTGCAGGAGCAGGATCCTGAACAGATTGTTGCTCTGTCACCTCCCACTAAATCTTGAAAACCCTCATGCAAACTGTTGAAGTGCAGCAGCATCTGAAGGAATAATTGTTTGTAATCGCAGGAGTTCGACCGAAAAAAATTATCAAGATTCCTTCCGGTTTGGTTAATAAATTCAGCCATAATAGCTTAAGCCTTAGGTCTCGAACTTAATTCCTGGAGAGCCGCAGCTTTGCACTGATTTGCTCCAACCCTAATCAAAGACAGCTCATCCAACTAATCAAGGTGTTCACCAGTGCTATTAAGCAGGTGTGAGTTGGAGCTAAACTATGCTGAGCTGTGGCCCTTCAGGAATTGAGTTTGCAACGACTAGCTTAAGCTTAAAACACTGACTGATGCCATTTCTAGATGAATATTATTCATATCTCAAGTTAGTAGAAGTTTTACTTAAAAACTGCTGTGTAACTGAGGTACTTGAATTTAACCTCAAGTGCCTATTTTTTTAAAATATTTCTTGTAGTAAATGATTTTATTCCAGGCCTCACAGCATAAGTAATGTGTAATGAAGTCAATTAAAATACAGTTTAAAATGTTAAACTATACATCCAAGTTGTAAATAACCCAGAAAATGAAAACATTCTGGTAATGTTGCTATTTGGTTGCTTTTTTTATGGAAATATTTGTAAAAATACTTTTTTGTTAACTTTTCAGGGAGGTTTTTGTAACAACTTCAAAATCTAAAACATTTCGGATACGTTCTTCTAACCTATCTTAATATTAGCTGGTTAACCCATCGAATACTTTCTGGGACCCAGGGAATCTAATGAGTCAATTGAATTGAATCTTTTTAAAGATTTGGTTCTGATCAACCAAAAGGTTTGTCCTTTTTATAACCAAACAGCAGAAATGTAACATACAAGTAATCAACAAAGATTATCTGACAGAAAGTAATGAACATGAACTTACTCGCAACACACTCGCATTTACTTTCCCAGCAAACAATTTAGTGTTTAATAGACGTCTATTAGACATCTAAAGGTAGACAGCTTGGCTAAAACAAGGCTAAGGCTTGGACTGTCAGTGAAAATCTAATAGACATCTAAGAATAGCCCAGATTAGACATACTTTATATGTGTAGTCATTCATTTCTGTCTATTTGACGCCGACGTCTAGTTTTGGCCTATTTTTAGACGTCTATTAGATTTTCATTGAAAGCCCGAATTTGGCCTTTTTGGCTAAAACGACTATGTGTAGACGTCTCTTAGACATCTTTTAAAAACTTAAAATTTTTCTCAGCCTCTTATGTTTATGTTCAGTTATTTCATGTTAAAAGTGATGAAAATAACCTATCATTTGCAATAAAAGTGAAAATACTGAATTTAATACAGAAAAAAAGCTAATTTTAGAAAAAAAAACTTTAGATGGCACTTAGATTTTTGCATCTAAACCATTCATAACTATAACTTATAACTAATATATATATATATATATATATATATATATATATATATATATATATATATATATATATATATATATATATATATATATATATAGGTTATATAGTTTTTAGTTTTGGAAATAAATAAACCACAATATATATATATATATATATATATATATATATATATATATATATATATATATATATATATATATATATATAAATGTATGTATGTATGTATATATATTTATATGTGTGTATAAATGTGTGTGTATATATATATTTTTTTTCTTGAGCAACATGAGGAAAATATAGGCCTATTTACGTTCATTGCTCGTTTTCTGCATATTCAAACAATTCATTAAAAAAAAAATTAAAAAAAATTTAGTACATAAGTCAGAGACAATTAAAAAATATAAAATAAGCCTAAGTATTAAAAAGAATTACAGAGGCAAAGCTGCCAAGTTTTATAACACTTTAAAAAGTCATTATGAAGTTTCACAATTTTTTTAATTGTTTTGTTATTGTAAACATTTCATAATGTTGCAATTAATAATTAAAGCTCTTGCCCGAGTTTTTTTAAATTAACTTCAAGAAACTGTATAATACAACATAGAATACAGTAAAAGATAACAGTTATTTTACACAATAACCACATTAGATACACAAGATAAGGAGCAAAACCACAATACAATACATAAATAATAAAAATAATAATACATTGTTTTGTAAAAGTTAAAAGAAATATTGTATTAAAAAGAGGTAAATATTCAAGTAGCATGACGGTCTCATATTTGCTCAAGAAAGAAGCAAGTTTCTTATTTTCAATTAATCTAAGTGATTTAATTAAATGTTCTATTTTACACAGGACGTCTATAAAGATTGGATTTATTTAAGGAACCTCTGTGAATGTAAAATTTCCCATGCCCGAGTTTATTATTATTATTATAAGCTTTGAAACATTACGTAAAGTAATAATATAAATTCAGATATATGCTATATTCAGGAACATTACAAGAATTGCAAAAACACAACCGGAAATAATAAAGCAAAAATATAACAGGTGTGGGGGAGAAAAAATTATTACATAATACTTATATACATAAAAACAAAAATAATAACTTAGGGTACAATCATTGACTACAGCGGGGGATCTGTACCAGAGAAAAATTCCTTTATGAAATCTAACATTAAATCCCTCAAAAGTTCACTTCAAAGTTTCCATTTCTAATAAAAAGATATTGCATTTTGGTATACATTGCGCAAATTTGTGTTAATGAATGAAATATTTACCTTGTAAGCTGTCGCTCATACCCGAGTAAAAAAGAGCGAGCAATTAGCCGTGACGTCATCAATCAACAGGTGTCCGCAGGTCGCGCGCCTCAGCGTTCCTCTCGGCGGCGTTTGACTCCCTTTATGTCACATTTAAGCGTTAATATTAATCATGGAGCGCGTGAGTTTGTATTTTTCTTGTTGTTTGTACTTTCTTGGACTGCTGCAATTCGCCAAAACTCACGCTCAGGCTCCCGGGGGTCACCGAGCATATAGAGATGTCGCGTCCACGGAGCAGCTGCTCGGCGCGGTCAGGCCGTGGACTGGAGCAGGCAGCGAGTTTATAAGGAATCCTCCGATTATGCCCCCCTATCATATTTTCCCAATGTTCCAGGATTATCCGGTTCCTTTAGTTGACATGGAGCTGTTCAGACCTGTGTCCGAGAATAGACACTTTCCGCGGCTGTTGACAAGTATTTTAACACCTCCAGTGAGCGCTCCGCGCGTCCAGGTGTCTCCCGCGCGCAACGCCCGGGGAGTGGAGGTCTGGTGCGGCTACAGGAAAGTCTCTGTGCGCCTGAACAAGAGTCTGCTCGGATTCAGGAGTTCACCGTCTGCCTTTCAACTGGGAACCTGTCCCGTCTCTCGTTTCGACGACTACTTCTTTTATTTCCATTATGACCTCAATGACTGTGATAGCTCGTTAATGGTAAGTACTGAACGTTAACCTCATAAAGTCAAGGACACTGTAAAAAAAAAAAGCTGCAAAAAGTTAAGGTAACTCAAACCAATTAAGGAAACCAATTTCAACAAACTATTTAATGAGGTAAAGTTAGTTTTATATTCGGATATTCAGACAATCTCCTTAATAACATTGTTTCATAATTCAAGTATTCTTTGCAAATTCTAAAAAGGGCAAATCATGTAAGCAGCCAATGACTATCAAAGTACAACATTGTTCACAGTCAATTAGATAGTGTTAATTTAGTCATACTTTTCTGCTAATTCCGATCGAATATTCAAAGCAGCATGGTACACAATATAGAGACTTGTGAATGAAGGGATAAACGAATGTGCAAATATATAACCAACTTTACCTCTATAAACTATTTAAGTTCAAACACTACCCAGGTGAAAAAGAAGTGCTCTTAAATATTTTACCAATGTACCTAAAATGTAGATAGTATGTTTAAAGCACAATTACAACAAATAACATCCTGAAAGTGCATTCTAAATGTGTTGGTTTGCATTTTAATGTATTTATTATAAGGCATACTAAAAGTACAATTGGTAAAAAAAAAAAAAAAAAAAAAATATATATATATATATATATATATATATATATATATATATATATATATATATATATATATATATATATATATACATAATTGCACTTTTTAAAAAAAATATGCTAGAACTCAGTCATACTATTCATGCATTTTAATGTATTTACAGCAAACACTAATTTTAAAAGAGTAAATCAAACTAATTTTATTCTTTAATAAAGTATTTTTCATGTGTACTTTGTCTAAGAACATTGTGAATTGGTGCCAGTTTGAGTTTGTTTAAAGTAAATGCATGTTATTTTTTAACTTTTACAGCATATTTTAATATAGTTAAAATACATTCTACTAAATGATTTTGATAACTATTGTTGAAATACAGTAGGTCTTGTAGTATTCTGCAAATGTATAGTAAGTATATTATTAACACATTAATGTGAAGCTTAAAATATTTTTCTACAGGGCTTAAAATACTTCCACTGAGCTTAAACAATACTTGAACTAGTTTTCAAACGCACTTCAACTGTGCTTAAATAATACTTTATCTGAATTTCAACTATACTTCAACTGGGCTTATACTTTAATTGGTTTTAAAATGCACTGCAGCTGGGTTAAAATACACTTTATCTGAACTTAAAATATATTTTAACTGTTAAAAAATATACTTTAACTGTATTTCAATTTCAAATATAAAATTTAAATGTACTTTAAATAAAATACACTTTTAAAAGTACACTTTAATTGTACTTAAAGTATGTCAATTTTAACACAACTAAGTATGTTACAACATATTTCAAATAGCTTAAAGTTAATCTTAGTATATATAAAATAACAATTAACATGCTTGAAGTGCATTCAAAATAACACATTTAATATCCATATAGTATAGTACAATTAAAATTTGATAATTACTCTAAAAAAGTACAACTTAAATACACTTTGTTTTCACTTGTGTCGTGTTATATTATGCTTCGTGCACCTTCAGAATGTGTGTATGGATACTTTTGGGTATGGATAATTTTGAAATTGACTGTATATATTTATGTTGAGCGTAGTAAGATGAATTTGATCATGTGAGTGAGTGCAGAGGTATAAATCTATATTTTCAGGTTCAGTCTGATTGGTGGGAATTTATGTACAACATCATGGGTAATGTAGTGTTTATGCATGAGTTTAGCATGATTTAAATAAATGTAAACCAATGGGTTAAATAAAAGCATTTACAATTAATAACCTCAGCACTCACAATCTTTCTGTTTTTAAAGGTTTATTAGTTACTGAAAATTAATTTCCATATTAAGAAAATCTATAAGTGTTTAGCTTCTGGACACCACCAAAATTAACTTAATGTGCACTTATTCGTCTTGATTCATTTATTTTTTCCTACCGTATAACAATGTTTGATCCTTCTCAGATGATGAACGGCCAGATCGTGTACTCCAACACTGTGTATTACACACCAGAGCCTCAAGGAACGGTCATCCGTGCTGTGCCTCTTACGTTGGACATCCAGTGCCTTTACAATCGGTAAACCATACATCTGACAAGAGTTCAAGTAGGCCTGTCACGATAAGGAATTTTTGTTGTGTGATGTATTGTCACAGAAATTGTTGTGACAAGCAATATTATTGTCATTTTGAGATAATTTTATGCCACTGATTATATAATGATTATATAACAGCTTAATAATGCAAATAGCCTTAAAGATAGAAATTATTGAGCTCATCTCCAGGTAGGGCTGCACAATATATAGTTTCAGCATCAATAGCGCATCAATAGCACAATGTGTGTGTTTATAATAGTCACATCGCAGGAAATGCAATGTTTAGTTGGGATTAGTTGAACAGCACAACAGTTGAGAATACATGAGATTTGTGGAGTCATTGCAATGTGTGACCATACCAGAGTGAATCTTTATCATTTTGTGTGTTTTAAAGGCATTTCAAGAGAGTTTTAAGCATTCGGGTACAAAAAAAAGTACATTTGTAACTTTATTGAAGAATAATTTTACTGAATTATTACAATGAAGATTATACAGAGTTATTTTGCATTTCATTATTTAATTTCTGTACCTAAAAACTGTTTGAATCAATAGAAAAGCAAATAAGATTAACTTTTTTCGTTGCTCTTTTATAATATTTGCTTGCAATTTGTTTATTGTTTTACATACATGATTTACATCCTTTCAAAATCACTTCAATTGATGTAAATTATTGATTTATTTCCAAATAGAGCTATTCAAGTCATCTGGTGAAATTGTATTCATATTGCAGTATATAACGCAGAGAAACTAAATATCTTAATGTCCGATTTTTCCAATATCGTGCAGCCGTATCTTCAAGTATTGCACAATAATTCAATATATTGATTATTGTGACAGGCCTAAGTTCAAGTCTTGTAAATGAAATGCATCTCACTATCCATTTGTTTTCCCATTTCCAGGTTTCATTATTCCTACAAAATGGGCTTCCTGCCTGTGGTGAGGGAACACGTGTTTCACAAGACTTTTGAACGCAAGACAAAGTTCAGTATTTTTGTGTGTAATGGTAAGCTTTTCCTCTCCTTCTCTATAATTTCCTGTTTTGTTTGACCTCTCAGTGTGGTATTGGTGCCCACCGGTCTATTAAATTTTGTTGAACTCCAGAGCGCTGGGAAAGGCTTGAGGAAAATGGGAGTTTTGTGCTCGGGGAGCCCATGTATTTTGAAGTCTGTGCTCCGCATACGTCCAAGAATGAAAGGATTTTTGTTGACTCCTGCTACGCGACAGCATCCAAAGACCCAAAGTCGACTCCACAACACAGTGTTATTTCTAATTATGGGTAAGATTGATTGGTGCACACAACTTTTATTTGACATGGGCAATGATGAAGGCAATATTATTATACTGGGAGCTTTTTGATGGGACTTTTTACTAATGGATCTCCTGAAACAATGTTATTTATCATTTATCAAACTGAGAAATTATGTATAATGTTTTAATGTAAATTAAGTGTTTTATCATCTCTTATTGGATATTTTATTTGTACTGATCTTGCCTTTATATAATCGTTAAGTGCTGATGTGGCAGTACAAATAAAATAAAATAATATTTTTTGACTGACACTTATATTGAAAAAAAATTGCTTTTCAGGTGTATGGAGGACAGCAGAAGACAAGACAGTCTCTCCCAGTTCCACCATAGACAATCGCACATTATAAGATTTTCAGTGGATGCGTTTTTACTGCCCCAAGTTACTGACACGGTAATGTGTTAATTTTACATGAGGAACCTGGAGCTTGTCACACTTTTAACTGATTATTTAGTGAGTGGTATTTGGTTTATTCATTGTTGCACATCTTATTCTGACTGCAAATGTTTGTTTATAACCCCATATTCGATACTAGCTTGGAAAGATGTTTGGTACATTTTCAAATGCATGTTCAAAGAGGCTTAAACTTGAACCACTAGTACATGGAGAATTTGTGTGAGTTATTTACCATTGTGCTACCAAAATACGGAAAACACTGCGATCATGAGCTGCTCACTTAAAAAAGATCACAGTGCTATGAATCAGAGTAGATATTGATTTAACTACTACAGAGTCTTTGATTGATTTGATGATTTTGCATTCGCAGACATTGAATTTTTTAAAAAAAGTTTAGCATTTTTTTACTCATTTCAGTGCTGAATTCACTCTCCTTGTGAGTGTTAAAATTAGGCTTTATTCACACATGTGAATGTATCAGTGTTGACTGGGTTTCTCCTAATTTTGCAGCACTTTTACCTGCATTGCCGAGTATCAGTTCACAATTTAGTTAGTGCCACAGCAAAGTCCTGTACCTACAACAATGCAGAGTGGAGGTACATTTTTGTATTTCTCACATTTTATTTAACAGATTTTGTAAATGCACTCTAACTTGATTTACTCTTTATTATCTTGTACTAACAGGTGGGAAGAACTTTACAGCGATGCATCTGTCTGCGATTGCTGTGATTCCACATGTGACATTAAAGCAGACTGTAAGTAGACATCAGAGGTCAAGTCTACACCTGGTATTAAAGGTCTCGTGAAATAAAAAATAAATAAACAAAATTTAAGGATATCTATAAGCTAGCTTGCTCCAAAATCACGACAAAATACACGTTAAGAAAATATAAAACTGATATAAACACACAAATTCACTTCCACCTAAATGGGAAAGTACTTTAAGTAAGGCCTGCGGACTGCGAAAACTGGTGTAACATGAAGGGCCGTAACTTGTAGTACGTTAGAGGTGTAACTTGAAGTTATGGAGACCCACATAACAAAACTATGTTGTTGGCAAGATGGCGCTGTAGATCCGTTATTATCAACATAGCCATCACAGTTATTAACATCTACACCTTCATCAACTCTAAACACTACCATCATCTGTTATTATCATCTAGACCAGGGGTCATCAATCCCGGTCCTGGAAGGCTGGTGTCCCTGCAGGGTTTAGCTTTAACTTGCCTCAACACACCTGCCTGGATGTTTCAAGTATACCTAGTAGGCCTTGATTAGCTTGTTCAGGTGTGTTTGATTAGGGTTGGAGCTAAAATCTGCAGGACACCGGCCCTCCAGGAACAAGTTTGATGACCCCTGATCTAGACCTCCCCCAACCCTAAACTCAACCATCATCAGTTCTTAAATTCTACACCTACCCCAACCTTAAACCCAACCATTATCAGTTATTAACATCTACACTTTTGATCTCAACCACTCTCACTGGCGGAGCTGTGATATAAACAAAATGCTATTGGCTGTTTATCTTACAGGGAAGGAGCTACTCTATCCCACTCTCTTCATTTTTTTCCGTTGAGATTGTCATTGAATTAAAAAAAAAATCATGTTTTAAAGCATCTCTCGAGACCTTTAAAGGGACAGTTTTAAAAAGTATAATAATGTAATTTACTTGACTTGACACACAAGAAGGTATATACTGAATAATGGTGGAAACCAGTAGCCATTAATTTCCGTAGTATTTGTTTTTTCTGCTATGGAAAAACTATGACTTTTAAGGTGTACACCAATCTTAATTTAAACAAATTTAAATACAGGTGTAAACTGGGTCTGAAATACTTTGAGGAAATCTCTTGTCCAATTTGCACCACTTCTGGAGACTTAAGCAGATTGCATTGTTGGTTTAAATAATCAGTTGATAACTGTAAAAGGCAATGTTCTCTTACCCACAGCGCTCATTGTTTTAAGGCTTTCGAAGCACAAACCAAAGCTGCATCTCTCCATATAACTTTTCAGCAATCAAAGTCCTATGTAAATTGTGCAGATTTATTTCCAGTGATGGGAACAACGTCGCTATATATAAACGACATTACTATACTTAAACGCTAATGGAATTAAGACATGTGGAGTATTCCTTTTTCAGTTGCATTATTGTGCATTATAGTTGCATTATAGTGCAGTACAGACATGTAAACACCGTAATCAAACTATTACCATTGTGTAGGACTTATAGCTGCATTTTGCAACAAAGATAAGCCTTACACACCCAGCTGTTTGACACTTCTCTGCACTCATCGAGTCGGTAAAGGACCACAGTCACATCCTAGAGTGCGCGCGCACACACACACACACACACACACATACACACACACACACACACACACACACAGTGAACTCCTGGAGACACATACTGTACAGCCGTCGTCGTCATTATCACCATCACTGATACAAATTTATGCTGTCCATAAACAGAAGCTGTTGCTGAATGAAAGTTTAAAGCCCCAAAATAACATGATTACATGCAGTTTTTTTTTTTTAAGTTTAATTTATGGAAAGGAATTCGATTCTCATGTGAAACTGCACAGTGGAGAAGCCAGTCAGTAGAGTTTATAGCTAAATATATAGCAGCGTTTGCATATCCTTTATGGCACAATTCATTAAAATAAATGTAAAATAACATTTATTACAATTGATTTAAAAAAAGCTCCTGAATGGTTCTACGTTTTGTGATTTTTTTTTTTTAATTTTTATTATTTTTTTTATTCAGTTGAATAAAAATCTATTCATCCATTTATATATTAGCAAAATAATTAGCAGTGTTTGCATGTCCTTTACTGCATAGAATTCATTAAAATAGAAGTATATAGAAATAACATTCATTACAAGTTGATTTCTAAGTAAAAAAAATAGTAAAATATTTTCCAGTCATGTATTTCATCATTGAAGATTTCTTAACAAAAACAACGTAAAAATCTCATCACAATCCTTAATAGACCACCAACTGCACTGACACTGTTTCAATTCACTACAATCTTCTATGTAAAGCTGCTTTGACACAATCTACATTGTAAAAGCGCTATAAAAAAAACAACGTTTTTTTTATTTAACTCAATAAAATCTAGAAAAAAAATGGTCAAATGTGGTCAAAAGAGATTTTTAACAGCAGGTGTAAACTGGAACAAGTCTTGTTGTGTCGACTGTCTGTGTGTAAACTGAAAACATTACATCTCTTGCTTCTACAACAGCTTATTTTCCCAGTATGACACAATCTCTGATATCAAGCAAACCCTGGATTTTGGACCGTAGTCAACAAAACTTATTAAACATTAAAGGAGGATGGGTCAGTATTAAAGGGGACCCAGAGAAGAAGTTCAAGAGCGCTACAGGAATCGATGAAGAGAAAGATGATGATGGTGACACTTTGGAGATTGTGAGTGATATTGAAGAACAAACAGAAGTAACAAAGGAAAACAAGAAGATGAGTGTGATGCATTTGGATGAGGATGTTGAGGTAATTGTTGGGAGTAAGGAAATTACTGCTACAGAGTCCGTTCATTCTGGACATGTGAAGTCTGATGGGAAAGAGATGGGTAGAGTTTTAAAGATTGGGAAAGTTGCTGGAAGACCCAGGAGCAGAAGTGGAGCTGGTGTGATGGGAGAGCTTTTGGAAGATGTTAAAATGTCCAGCAAAAGTGGAATAAATAAAATGGTTAACATTACCAAAGATGAGATGGACTTTAAAGACTTGCAGGTACAAAGTACGGTACAGTCACAAATGGTGTTGGATGAAGAGCTGTTTTTAAATGCCAAACAAGAACCAGCGGAGTGGAACAAAGATGGACCTTAACAAACTCAATATGTAGAAAATGGAGGACTGACATCTGAGATCATTCCAGGGTGTGTAAGGTATTATTTTAATATGATTTCAGCTGCCAGTTTATGAAATCCTTAATAATTTTTACATATGTTGTTTATTTCTATTTTAGGATCATTTATGGAGTTGGATCTGTGTGGCAAAAGATCTCAGCAACGTTCTTAAAGTGGGTGTTGTGGTTATGGATTAAATGAATACAGAGCTGTGTGATATAATAGGCATTTTGTCTGCATTGTAACCCATGCATATGGAATTCTTCAATGTACAGTACTTGCATCGAGTCTTATTTGAATATTAAAACACATCTGATTTAATCTTTTTTCCTGATCATATGTCTTTTGTCCGCTTTAATGCTTCCCACTGAATGAGCAATTTTTGTTTTGTAAGTAAATCTCAGGCTATATTTGAACTCTATTTCAAAAGAAAATGCAGGTTTCTTGCTCTTGAAGATGCGATTCTGCTTTTGGTGTCTACTGTATATCAACATACATTCGCTAAGTGAAGTTTATTTATCAACTAATTTTGAGAGGATCACGTGATTATGATTGAACACAGCTGGTTCTGCATTAACTATGTATGATCCACCAATCAGACGATCCCTAATCCACTATAAAGAGCCAGGGTTTCTCACTTGTCATCTTTAATTTGAAAAATCCCCTCTTCCACCCTACTCCTCCTTTCTCTTCATAGGGTGGCATGGTGGCCCAGTGGTTAGAACTCTTGCCTCACAGCAAGAATTTCACCGGTTCTAGTCCTTTAACAGGCCGGCTGTTGTTTCTGTGCGAAGTTTGCATGTTCTTCCCGTGCTCGCGTGGGTTTCCCCCAGGTTCTCCGGTTTCCTCCCACATTCCAAAAACATGCACTACAAGTGAATTGGTCTAAATTTAGCACTACAGTCAAACTCCCATCCTGCAGCTTATCTCTTCATAGCAATCATTTTAATAATCAGCTCTGATCAAAAAGGGGGAATTGTCGAGATCTACCTGAGCTCAAAGCTACCCTCTCGCCCTGCAAACGGGAGGTAGCCCAGGGCTCAAGGACCCTTTTGAACTCGGGGCTCTCTTTCAGGACAGCATGCCAAACTTGCTTATAATCAATCATCAGCTAAGTGTGAACTCTTGAAAGTCATTTTATATACCTAAAATTTGCAGGCAAATTGATGTTTTAAATTACTTTTATGAAAATTATATATACATATTGGTGAAACATGTTTTGTTGCCCTACCGCCAACCTGATTTCACCAAGAAGACATGTTCCTGCATTAACATCTGTGTTGATCCTGGCAGATGAAAAAAATAAATAAAAATGGACAAATTTGTAATTCGTACTCCACAAAAAAAAGACAAAGTCTCACTGATTCACCTTCAGCAGCTTATAGTAATGACCTAAGCATACTGGACCTAGGTGAAGAAACTTCAAACATTTTTTATCACAGCGCTATACTGGAAACACCAAGACAGTTACCTGAATTATGGTTTTATTTCATTTTCTTGAAGCAAAGAGTCCCTGACCCAGCCACAGTGCATTATCTGCGCCAAAGTTCTTGCTAATGAATGCATGAGACTGTCCAAATAATTTTTTTAATTAATTTTTTAATTAAATTTTGCAGATAACTCCTCAAGATGTACCCAATACAAACGACCTACTGTTTTTTTGCTTACATATTTTACATTAGGCTATTATTTATACATAAACATATCTAGATATAGTAAGAAACAAACCGTTTTTTTAACATACTCACTGCAAACTTATGAGTGATGTTATCATTAAATGTGGAGTGGGGCCTTACAATATTTTCTGGGGGAAAAGGGGGTCTCAGGTAAAAAAAAAAAAAAAAGGTTGGGACCCACTGACCTATAGCGTATAGCACGCGGAGGAAACCCACACTAACATGGGGAGAACATGCAAACTTCACACAGAAACGCCAACTGACCCAGCCAGGACTCAAACCATCGACCGTCTTGCTGGGAGGCAAAACTGTTCAAAATAATAATAAATGACAAATTGAAAATCTATTAAAACAGCTATAACACACAGAAAATGTTAAACACGCACGGTAAAAAAAACCTAATGTCAGACTCATACGCGAGGACGTACAAAAATGGTCTTTGAGACCTGTTCAAAAGAACCGATTCGCGGAAATGAATCTTGATTCGCACTCTATTAACGACAGGTGCGTTAATTACCAGTCACAGCGATGGAAAACGTATTAAGGTTGCCAAGACTGGTTGAGTGAATTCCTTGATGCGATTCAAAGATATGAAGCTTCATTTCCTCTTAATAATACTTTTATTTGTCTTTATCTCCTCATCTCGAGCGACGCTAAACAATCAATCAAGAAATTCAACCTCAGATCTGGACTTCAGATTTGAAGAAGATCCTGAAGGACCTGCCGTCAAGCGTCTCCAACCGCCATATTTACAACTACCCATTTTCCTGCATTCCAGAATCCCGCTTGTGGACAAGGAACAATTTTCTCCTAAGTTTGGATCAGGCTTTGAGCAAGTGCCCGAAGGGTTAAAGAAACTCTTCATCCCGCGCGCCCCCGCGACAGAGGGTGCGAGCTCCCGACGCCGCGAACGAGCACACGGAGTGCACGTCGTGTGTCAGTTGACGAAAATGATCGTTAAAGTCAACAAACACATGTTAGGAGTCGGTGGTGTTCAGTACGAGTTAAAACTGGGAACATGCGACATCAGCAAGACTACAAAGAGCCACCATGTGTTTATTTACGACATGGATCAGTGTGCCAGTGAGAGAAAGGTGTGTTTAAACCCTTTTATTTTTTAATTTAGAGAATGATGCGGGAATATAAAATACACAAGCACCATTTTATTACTAGTAACACCGTTAACCCTTGTTGTTCAATTTTGCTACCCATTTGTTATGTTAGCGATGAAAACATTCACTGAATTAAACTGCTGTAAAAAGCATCAGATAAATATGAATTAAAAAATCATAAATATATATATATATATATATATATATATATATATATATATATATATATATATATATATATAATTTTTTTTTCTTAAATCTGTTAAATCAACCTCAGTCCTTATCAAAACTGCTAAATTGCTTAGAAAATTACAGGACTTTAACTCTTTAATTGCCAAATTCATTAATGATGTTACTGATTTGGTTAAAAAAAAAAAACTAATTGACGTATTTTCAATATAAAAGCTATTGTGGACTGAATTGTTTTTACATTTTATCACAGTCTTGGGCATGTGAACGATTAGAAACAACATTGGCTTTGCATTCTTAGATTTTCATTTGTTTACTCAATTTATTGTGGGCGGCTGTTTTTGCCCCATTGACTTCTATCATGACCACATTTGATGGTGCATTACTAGACAGTCTTTGTTTTTATTTACTCGATGTAGTTCAGAGAGCTAAGATACTTTTTATTTTCACATCAAGGTAAGTGCATAAAGGTCACTCTCACAGACGCATACACACACTTTAATTTGCTGTTATACTCCATATAAAATCCCGAAACTAAACTTTTTTTTTTTTGCACAGGGTTAATGGTGCCAAGTGCCAACGGATGATCAACAGTAAAAGACCAATTCTACCTTTACCTTCCCGACAGGGAAAACCACCAGCAATCAAAAATGCATGATTATATGGTGTCATGGTTTTGTAAGCAAAAAAAAAAAAAAAAGTGTTTATAATGAAGGTCAAGGGGGTTAAAAACAGCCACCAACAGTAAATTAGGGAGAAAAAAAATGAAAATCAATTAAAAACTTGCATTAAATGCAATGATGTTTCACATGCTCATGACTGTGATCAAAGGTTTAAACAAATCCAGCCCACAATTACTTTTCATATTGAAAATATGCAATTTTGTGTGTTTTTTTTCGCCCCAAATCAGTGATGTTTATTAATTTGGCAATTGAAGTGTTAAAATCCTGAAATTTTCTTAGCATTATAGTAGTTTTTTTTTCAGAACTGAGGTTGTTTTAACAGATTTAAGCAAAAACAAATTGTAAAAAATAGTGATGAATTTTTACAGCAGTTTAATTTAGTGGATGTTTTCATACATAACAACAGGATAGTAAATTTAGTGTATCAAGTTTAAAAAAAAAAAAAAGTCCAAAGCATTTTTTTTTTTCAAAATAAGATTAGTCACCAAAAATCATTTCGCTAGCTGAACAAGAAAAAGTTATGATCAAATTAAGAATCAAAATCACCCCAGAGTGGATAAAAGCATCCCCAACATTACTTAAGAATTAAACTGTGCTCTTTGTCGAAAAATTTTGAATAATTGTGGTTTCCATGGTTTAACTACTAGAATCATAGTTAATTTTCATGTTAGGTGACGCAATTTATGCTGTAGAAAAAACTATTTAGTATTGTGAAGTTTTGTTTGCTGTAGACATTGTCCTTCGTCCAATCAGTGCCACTGACAACTGGACTATGCAAATGAGCACACTAATATGCTAATTAGGATGTTTATCCAGGGTTTATGAATGTACAGGAAAAAAGTCAGTATACCCAAGATGAATTGTCAACCCATTGTGAAGAAAGTATCACTATTTTAATTGTAAAAAGCTTTTTAATTGTTGGTTGTAAATGTAAAAAATATTGCCTAGAATAATCTGAAATATAGTAGAAGGAAAAATTATCGCTTAACTGGAACGACTTTCATATTCAAGTAATACATTTGCATTGAACTTTTGTATTTTTGTATTGCAGTTAATAAACAATAGAGTAACATATTCCAACATGCTGCACTACTCTCCAGTGATGGACCAGGGGCCAATTCGCCGCTCTGTGCCTTTCTCAGTCCCCGTTGAGTGTCACTTTAACAGGTAAAACT